>NC_058133.1:375714911-375990727 GCF_016433145.1 Gracilinanus agilis | reverse complement strand
TCCTTCCTTCCTTCCTTCCTTCCTTCCTTCCTTCCTTCCTTCCTTCCTTCCTTCCTTCCTTCCTTCCTTCCTTCCTTCCTTCCTTCCATCCATCTGTCTCTTTCTCTGTCTTTCCGTGTCTCCTCTCTTTTCTTTCTTTCTTAACCAGTTATATGATTTAGTCAGTAGATGGCAGTGTTTGTTTTATAGTTCAGTCATAAAGACCTATATTAAAGCGTAAGAGGAAAAATTGTGTTATAGGTTGAGAATCTGGGAATATTTGGAGCTAAGGATATTAAGAAGTCATATGATCCAGTTTCCTTTCTCATGAAAGGCCACATCTAAATAAAAAAGGATAATATCTTCAAAGAGCCTCAGAAAAGTGTGTTCCACATTCTCTCTCCATCACCTTGTTCAAAAATTTAACAATTCAGTGGATTGAGAGTCAGGCCTAGAGATAGGAGGTCTTAAGTTCAAATCCGGCCTCAGACACTTCCCAGCTGTGTGACCCTGAGCAAGTCACTTGACCCCCATTGCCTACCCTTACCACTCTTCCACCCATAAGCCAATACTCAGAAGCTAAGGGTTTAAAAAAAAATTAGCAATTATCAGTCATAGAATCATAGATTTAAAGCTGAAAAGGGCCCTAGAGGTCATCATTAGATATTCCCTCCCTTTTTTTAAGGATGTGAAAAATAGGGTCAGGGATGTTAAGTGACTTGCCCAAGATCATACAAATAAGTGTAACTAAATCAGAATTTGAACAGGCCTTCCTGGTATTAAGTCCAGTGCGCTTGATTTAGAATTGAGATCCTAAAGGCCAAATCTTCTGCAATATAAATGAGGAAATGAGGCCTAGAGAGATTAAGCAATTGCCTGAGGACTTACAGGTAATAAATCACTGAGTCAGGATTTAAACCCAAGAACTCTGGACTGGCACCGAATTCACTGCTTTTTTTTTTTTTTCACTATAGAATTATCTCTTTATGTAGAAGTGTTACTTTTTATATCTAGCTAAGATATTTAAAACTATAGCCTTTTGATCAATCTTGAGAGGAGACCTAAAACAAAGGTTCACCTCCCTCTATAAAAAAAACACAACTTTAGATTGATGGGAAGTCATTATTAAGTTTTCTAAGAGTCTTTTTATCCTTGGGCACCACAAATCTGAGAGACTAAATAATTTAAATAAAATGTCCTGTTTTGATGATGTGGTTAAAAAAAAAAGAAAACAATTAGTGGCAAAACCTTATGTTCCAATCATGGTTCACTCATGATTCTTGACACTTTACGCAAGTCACATCATCTCTCTGATCCTAAATCTCCTCATATTCGAAACAGAAATAATTATACTTTCATGAACTGCTTCGTGGTGTTACTTCCAAGATCAAATTAGATAACGTGTGTAACATGCAAAATAAATAATTCTTAGAGAAGGACCTACTAAATATGCAAAGTATCATAGCAATATCACAACACCAGCTAGAAAACATATTTGAATGTCAAAATATAATGGAAATAAATGTGAAGACCTACATTTATGTTTTTAAAAAATCAATTGCAAGACAGGAGAGAAATAATTGGGTATCAAAGTGATGTGAGAAAAATCTCAAAGTGTTAGTATAATTCCAAATTTACTATAACTCAATAGTGTCAGTAGTTGTAATTATATATATGTATATAAAATATAAATATATTCATATACTCTAATAAAGTTCAGCGATTATAAGGGAATCTCTGTGCTCTATTTATCTCAGGCACATATGAAGCATAGCATCCAGTTTAGGGCACCATAATTAAGTAGGAGCATCAATAAACTGGGGCATTCCTGAAGAATAACTAAAATGGTGAAGGGCTCAAAATGATACCATATGAAGATTAAGTAAAAGAATTGGAAATGGCTATCCTGGAGAAGAAAAGATCTGTAGGAAAAAGTATACTGGTAAATATTTAGCAATCAGTTCTCTGGGGAAAAATGTATCCAGTATTCACTTTTATGTTTAATTTACATTATTAACATCACTTTCTTAAATCTAGACAATCAACAACAAAAATGAGCTCAGCTCTTATCTCGTCTTTGATGATTTTGGAGGTATAAATAGATACTCTGAATGTTTAATAATTATCACCAGAGCTAGAAAGAGCTGATTCCAGGACACCCCTGCTTATAGGGTAGATGATTATTGTAATTGGATCATAGATTTAGAACCACAAAGCATTTTAAAGGCCAGTAGTTCCTTCTTTTCATTTTCTATTTGAAGAAAATAAGGCCTCAGTAGAAATAAGGAACAAAAGAGGGATTTGAACTCAAGTCCTCTGACACTAAATCAAACTCTTACTTCTATGCTATGCTGCCTGTCTTGAAGTGTGAGGAAGAAATTATACTTCTCCTATTTAGTCTCAGAAGGCAGAATCATTAACAATTACTGCTAACCCAAAATTGAATGCATTCTTTAAAGATTAGGAAGTTCTTCCTCACTGGATGTCTGCAAATGTCATGAATGAATGAATGGGCATTATTGGGTACCTATTTTGTGCCAAGAATTCTGTTAGTTTTGATGATTCAAAGACAGGAAACAAAAAATAGTTAATGACCCTCAAGTAGCTTAAATTCTGTTAGAGCATGGTAATATGTAAAAGGGAATAGTAGCAAGGGAAGAAAGTCTTTTGTCTGGACAGTTATAGGGCTGATGAATGGAATCACAAGGTACTCAATTATGTCTTTTCCTGGAGCAATAGTAGTATTAATTTGATTATTAATCTCAAAGCAAGAAATGAAAAGTAAGAAGAGGGGCAGACTGGTCCATCAACAGGAGAGATGACGAACATGTTCCAATATATCCAGGATGAGTAAATATGAATCCTGAGATCAACTAAATGCATTCCTTTATGTGAGCTTGCCCTCACTCACAGACTAATCAAGCTTAACAATTCCTGACTGAGTGGATTAAGTCTCTCAAGAAGGAAAGCTTGATCACAAGTCCATATGGAGCTGTTCCAGGTAGAGAGCAGGGACAACAGCAGAACAGATGGTAAATGCAGAGTAGATAGATGCATGTGAAGTAGGGTCTGGATTAGCTAAAACAGATTTTTAACCATGAACTTGGAGGGGGGAAATTACATCTTTATTTCAATATAAATTGTTTTCTTTATAATTTTTTTTTATTTTTTGCACTTAAAAGATTTACTTTAAGAGGTCCATACTACTATACTGCAAAGGAGTCTATGATGTAAAAAAATTAAATATCTCTGAGCCAGATCAGTTAACAATCAATCAATAAGCCTTTATCAATACACAAAAATATTAGTATGCAGTAAGCATCTATTGCTATGTTGATAAAATTAACTTATTAGTATAATTAATATAGTAGACCATGGTAAGTATGTGGGATCCAAGACAAAAGCCAGATAGTTCCTGTATTCAACAAGCTTACATTCTAACAGTGGATAAAACATTCCATTTGTAAGTATGAATGGATTATATTTTTTAAAAGTGAATAAACAGCAATTTGGAGAGAGCCCTTATATTTCAGAGAATCAGGATACATTTCATGTAGAAGAGTGTGCTTGAAGGAAATCAAGGATTCCATGAAGCAATTAAATTCAATAAATATTTATTAAATGTCTTTTATGTTGTAGGCACTTGCTAAGAGCTGGGGATACGCAAAGATGCAAAAGACAATTTCTGTTCTCAGAGAGCATACGATATTATGGGAGAAACAAAATACAAATGAATATATTCAAAATAGACTTATTATTATTTTTTTATTTAGAATATTTTCCCATGGTTACATGATTCATGATTCTCCCCCCCAGAGCTGACAAGCAGTTTCACTGGGTTATACATGTATAATTGTTCAAAACCTATAAAACAAGATTTTTTTTAGGATAAATAGGAAATAAAAGAGGGAAAGACTGGAATTAAGAAAAAATGAGAAAGGTTTCTTATAGAAAGTAGGATTTTAGTTGGTACTTAAAGATAGGGAAGTCAGTTGTCTACATAGAGGAGAACGAGTATTCCATGTAGGGAAGACAGAGAAAATGCCAAGATCTGAGAGATTGAATGTCTTGTTGATGGAACACCCAAGAAAAGGAAACCAGTATCACTAGATTGATGTGAGTAGGGAGAGTCCATGAAAAATGTGGAGGATGCTACTATAGCTATATAGATCATAAAAGAGGATTTGTGGAGGGGTATAATAAGCTTAATTCATGTTTTCAGATGACAAGATGGCCCTGGAGTCCATTCTAGGATTTGAAGTTTTAAGATAATTAATGATTACACAGAGCATCACCTTCAAATGATCTTTTTACCTGGCCCCTTTCCTTGCCTTTCCTTGTCTTTCCTTGCCTTATATAATTCTGAATTATATATTTAACACTAAATATTAGTGAATACAATCATACATGTATGTAGATAAATTGGGACAGCAACTTTGTAATAATTCTTTATCATGGTTTTGTCATAAGTATTGACTGGGAAGTCATATTCTTAAACATTACACCCATATGAGGTTTTTTTTCTGAACTCTCGTTGATAAATTTGTATTATGTATATCCTCACCTTTAATTACATCTTAATAAAATGGCCAATCACTCCAGTATCTTGGCCAAGAAAACCCCAAATGATGTCATGAAGAATTGGGTATGACTGAAAAAAAATGAACAACAACCTCAAATCTGAATATTATGTTATCCTTGTGATTTTTTCCTTTTCTCCTAAGAGAAGGTAAATACTATGCCTGGCATTTTGGGGATATGGATTAGATGAATGATTTTTTGGTTTACCAAGGAAACTAAAGTGAGGAAACTTCCTTTACCAATGTCAGCTGTCTCCTTTGCTATGACTTATAGTGTTAGGTAGTTGTCAAGAGCACTGAGAGTTTATTTCATTTGTCTACACACAGCCCATCTGTGTAAGAGGCAGAACTTGAACACGGGTCCTTCTAGTTTTGAGACAGACTTGCTAGGCTACTTTTTCATAGGCATTTAATAAATGTTTGCTGAATTGAACTTAAATGGTTTCTAGGCTATTGGGCATCTTTCCCTTTTTATTGAAAGCTCCAAGGAATGCCATATCCTGTCTGCTAAGGAATATTTATAATGGCATCTATGTCCACGAAAAATTTTTGTTGGAATTAGAAACCTTTGAGATTCTGATTTCCCAGGTGACATTCTAAAATGTTGTTTTCCTTTTACTGGGTCTACTTTTGTTATAGATAAAATGTTGTGTTTTTAGTGAAAAGAAAACTATTTTTTTAACCAACAGTAAGATCTTCTATAGGAATTTTTAGGGCATACAACCAAACTATTCTATAAGGTAAGTTAACTATTTCTTATTCTCCTATTTCAGGGAGTCATAGGTACTATTCATTAAATTCTTTTGTGTTCTTTAAAAAGAGCACTTTACTGAAAGAAAATATTACTGGTAAGTCTCCCTTGGTGCTTTGGTTGCATTTGCAAAATTAACTCATCATATCTGCTATACAAAATATATTTTTTGGCCTGTAATTGGTTAGTATTATTTTGTCTTTTTTGGAAGTGTTCCTTAAATGTCACTAATAACAATTAATTTTTAGGAAGCATGTGTACTATAATCTTATCCTGTGTAATCATTTGAGAATTGTCCCAAAGGATCTATATTTAGGAACTGGCTTATACTCATGTTTTTTATTACTTATATTTATTGGATGCAGAAGTAACTTGCTAGATTCTGCATACACTTCCAAATGAATAGACATTTCCTGCCAGCTTGGCTTCAAATTTCGACAGCTGATCTCAGCAAACATTTATTGTGTGGCCAATACATGTAGAGCACATAGTATAAAATGTAAGAGTTATTGTCTTCCCTCAACATATTTTCTATTTTCCTCATTTAATGAGAAAGAAAGAATACTGGGCTGGAAGTTAGAAGAATTAGAATACAGTCCTGACTTTGCCACTTGCTATTTAAGTAACTACATTTAATCACATCATTGTTGTAGGCCTCAGTTTCCTCATCCATAAAATAAATCACACTCTCATAAGCATCATGGTAAAATGGAAAGAACATTGGCTGTAGAAAACTACCATTCAAGACTCCACATTCTTCCTACTCATGTGATCCTGGGAAAACCATTTTACAGGACTTTATTAGGCCTGACTCAAGGATATATTGGAGCTAGGTCAGACTGGCTGATGAATTTTCAGTGTGAGCGTTTATATATTTGAAAGATGAGACCTTGATCTATTTTTTCATTGATTGTATAGACTTAACAAAGTAATGGAGAAGAAGTGGAGCCAAGATGGCAGAGTAGAGGCACAGAAAGCTTGAACATTTCTGAGAATCCTCTAGAACCAACTTTAAAATAACACTTCAAAATGTATCGTGGAGTAACAGAATTAATAATGGGGTGGAGTGAAGCAAATTAACTGCAGAAAACAACTTGGAAGGTATATAGAACATTTCTGGCTCATTGGGGGTAAGAGGGGAGCTCAATATGCAGTAAAGCTGCGTAACATTCAGCAAGGCTGCACAAAGGAATACCATGGTAAGCCACAGTAAACTCCCCCACTCTATCCCTCCTGCTCCATATTATGAAGTTGAGATTCTGCCTAAGACAAAAGCAGAGCATCGCATGCTTACATCATGAAGTTCCAAGCCCTAGTGAAAGCCTGCAGTGGAGCCCTAAGCTTAGCACAAGGAAATATATAGTATACTTGTTCTGGGAAAGCCCAGAATGAGGCCAAGAGGTCCTGCCCAAGTCTGAGGTAAGGCCCTATCCCCAAATGCAAGGCAGTCCTTAGTATACCTGGCCAGTATAAATCCAGAGGGAAGCTAGAGCCCCTGTCAAGCCAAGCTGCCAAATACATCCCAATTCCCAGTGCATGGCAGTCTACCAATGTGCCTGACTGGCATAGCCTAGAATGAGGAGCATAGCCCTACCAAAATCTGAGTTAGGACCTGAGCCCAAGCATAAGGAAGCCTACAGTGATCTGGGCCCTACAAGTCATCAATAGAACTTGGAGGAGATTGACTCAGCAGAGGGAAGTGACTTTCAAAGCTTCTATCCCATAGGTCATCATACTCCCTTGGAAGAACTGAAACTTGCAGAAAGCCAGAATTAGAGTTGAGTGTAACAGGAAGGGAAAGTTAAAATTTAAAGAGAGTGTCTCCTCTATCCTGAGAACAGAGCCTATCTTTGAAATAAAAATAATGGTCAAGAAAAAGTCTAGGAAAATAAGCAAACACCAAAAAACAATACTAAGTATAGAAAATTATTATGGAGACAAAAAGGAAGATACAGACTCAGAAGAGGACAAGGAGATCAAAGCAGCTCTATGTAAACTTCAAAGAAAAGTTGGAATTGGTCCCAATCTCTGGAAGAGCTTAAAAATGATTTAAAAATCAAATAAGGGAGTCAGAGAAAAATGGGGGAAAGAAATGAAAATAATTCAAAGTAGAATTGTCCAAATTGAAAATGAAATAAAAAAATGAAAAAAAGAATTTCCTAAAAATTAGAATCAACCAAATGGAAAAGGACATTTAAAAACTCCTGGAAGAAAATAATGCCTTAAAAATTAGAATTGGGCAAGTAGAAGTTAATGATTTCATGAGATATTAAGAAACAAAACAAAATCAAAAGAAAGAAAAATAGAAGAAACCATGAAATATCTCATAGAAACATCAACAGACCTGTAAAATAGATCCAGGAGGAACAGCTTTAGAATTGTTGGACTTCTGAAAGCTATGTTCAAAATTAAAAGGCCTAGACATTCAGTTATAAGGAATTTTCAAAGAAAACTGTCCCAATATTCTGGAACAAGGGAGTAAAAGAGAATTTGAAAGAATCCACCAATCATTCCTGAAATAAATCCTCAAATGACAACTCCTAGGAATATTATATTCAAGAGCTTCCATATCAAGGAGAAAATACTACAAGCAGCTTTAAAGAAACAATTCAAATACCATGGAGGTATACAAAGGATTACACAGGACTTAGTAGCTTCCACCTTAAAAAATTTAAATGCTTGAAATAGGACATTTTCGAAGGCAAAGGAACTAGGTTTACAACCCAGAATCACTTACCCAGAAAAACTGAGTATATTCTTTCTGTAGAAAAAATGGTCATTTAATAAGATACAGTATTTTTGAATATTTCTTGATGAAAAGACAATAACTAAACAGAAACTCTGATGTCCACATACAAGATTCAAGATAAGCTTAAAAGGGTAAAGAAGAAAGATAAATTTAAAGCATTCAATGATGTAAAGCTATTTATATTCCTTTATGGAAAGATATTTGTACCTTAAATTTTTTATCAGTATTAGAGTAGTTAGAAATAATATACATAGATGGTAAATGAGTAAGTTGTTTAGAAGGCTATAATATGCAAAGAAGAAAAAAAAAAAAGAAAACCAGTGGTGAAAAAGAATATTGCACTGAGAGAAAAGGGAAGGGAGAGGTAGAACACGGTAAATTATCTCAACTAAAGAGGTACAAAAGAAAATATTTCAGTAGAAGGGAGGATGAGGATAGTGACAGGAAATGTTTAAACCTTACTTTCATTGGAATTGACTCAGAGAGGGAATAACATCTACATTCATTTAGGGATAAAAATCTTATTTTGCCCTATATAGAAGTAGTAGAGGAATAAGAAAAAGGTGTATGTGAGGGTAATAGAAAGGAAATGGGAGATGCTGGTGTTTAAAAAGTAAAACACTTGTAAGAAGGGACAGAGAAGAAGGAGAGAGAAAGAGCAGAATCAAAAGGGGAACATAAAATAGAGGGGAATAAATGTAAATGTGAATGCGATGAAATAAGCCATAAAATAGAAATAGATAGCAGAGTGGATTAAAACCCAGAATCATATAATATATTGTTTGCAAGAAACATGTTTAAGGCAAGGAGAACACAGAATAAAGGTTTGGGGCTAGAGCAAAATTTATTGCCTTTCTGATGAAGTGAAAAATGCAGGAGTAGCAATCATGATCTCAGAGAGAGCTAAAGAAAAATAGACCTAATTAAAAGAGGTAAGGAAGAAAATTACACCTTGATAAAGGTGTCATAGACAATGAAGTAATATCAATACTAAACATATATATGTATAAAAACCTCCAGTTTTTTTTAAACCCTCACCTTCCATCTTGGAGTCAATACTGTGTATTGGCTCCAAGGTAGGAGAGTGGTAAGGGTAGGTAATGGGGGTCAAGTTACTTGCACAGGGCCACACAGCTGGGAAGTGTCTGAGGCCAGATTCAAACCTAGGACCTCCCATCTCTAGGCCTGGCTCTCAATTCACTGAGCTACCCAGCTGCCCCAAAACCTGCAGTTTTTTAAAGGAGATATTAAATGAGCTTCAGGAGGAAATAGAAAATAAAACTATACTAATGGAGGACTTTAGTTTTCTCCTCTCAGATTGAGATAAAGTTAAGAAAAAATAAACAAGAAAGAAGTGAAGGAAGTGAACAAGTTTTTTTTAAACATTTATTAATATTCATTTTTAACATGGTTACATGATTCATGCTCCTACTTTCCCCTTCACTCCCCCCCCCCGCAATCCCACCACCCAAGGCCGATGCACATTTCCACTAGTTTTGTCATGTGTCCTTGATCAAGACCTATTTCCAAATTGTTGGTAGTTACATTGGTGTAATAGTTTTGAGTCCATACCCTCAATCATGTCCACCCTGACCCATGCGTTCAAGCAGTTGTTTTTCTTATGTTTCCTCTCCTGCAGTCCTTCCTCTGAATGTGGGTAGCATCTTTACCATAAATCCCTCTGAATTGTCCTGGGTCATTGTATTGCTGCTGGTACAGAGGTCCATTACATTCAATTTTACCATAGTATATCAGTCTCTGTGTACAATGTTCTTCTGGCTCTGCTCCTTTCGCTCTGCATCAGTTCCCGGAGGTCTCTCCAGTTTGCCTGGAACTCCTCCAGTTTATTATTCCTTTTAGCACAATAGTATTCCATCACCCGCACATACCACAATTTGTTCAGCCATTCCCCAATTGAAGGACATACCCTCGTTTTCCAATTTGTTGCCACCACAAAAAGCACAGCTATAAATATTTTCATACAAGTCTGTTTATCTATGATCTCTTTGGGGTACAAACCCAACAATGGTATGGCTGGATCAAAGGGCAGGCATTCTTTTATAGCCCTTTGAGCATGATTCCAAATTGCCAGCCAGAATGGCTGGATCAGTTCACAGTTCCACCAGCAATGCATTAATGTCCCAATTTTGCCACATCCCCTCCAACATTCATTACTCTCCCCTTCTTTCATTTTAGCCAATCTGCTAGGTGTGAGGTGATACCTCAGAGTTGTTTTGATTTGCATTTCTCTAATTATTAGAGATTTGGAACACTTTCTCATGTGCTTATTGATACTTTTGATTTCTTTACCTGAAAATTGCCTATTCATGTCTCTTGCCCATTTATCAATTGGGGAATGGCTTGATTTTTTATACAATTGCTTTAACTCCTTGTATATTTGAGTAATTAGACCCCTGTCCGAGTTTTTCGTTATAAAGATTTTTTCCCAATTTGTTGTTTCCCTTCTGATTTTGACTACATTGTTTTTGTTTGTACAATAACTTTTTAGTTTAATATAATCAAAACCATTTTGAACAAGTTTTTTAAAAGTTAGATTTAATAGACCTCTGAAGAAAATTGAATGAGAATATAAAGGAATATATCTTCTTTTCAGCAGTACATGGCACCTACACAAAAACTGACCAAGTATTAGGGCATAAAAACATCACAAAAAATACAGAAAATCAGAAGTAACAAATGCATCCTTTTCACATAATAATGCAATAAAAATAAAATTAAAAATAAAAATAAAAACTAAAACTAAAATTTAATTAGAAACTAAATCTAATTCTAAAGAAGGAGTGTGTAAAAGAACAAATTATTGAAACAATAACTTAAAGAGAATTACAATGAAGATACAATATATCAAAATTCATTGGATACAGTCAAAGGACTACTTGGGAGAAAATTTATATCTCTAACAGCATACATCAATAAAATGGAGATAATGTAGATAAATGAATTGGGTGTGCAACTAAAAAACTAGAAAAGAAACAAATTAGGAATCCTTGCAAAACAAACAAACAAACAAAAAAGATTCAATTGGGAATCCTAAAAATCACAAGAGAAATAAATAAAATTGAAAGTAATAGAACCACTAAACTAATAAATGAGGCCTTGTTTTTATAAACTAACAAATATATTGAGCATTGGTCAATTTAATTTAAAAAAGGAAAGAATAAAATAAAATTACCAGTATCAGAAATGAAAAGGGTGAATTCACCAACAATAAAGAGGAAATTAAAGCAATCATTGAGAGCTATATTGTCCAATTATATGCCAAGAAATCTGACAATCTAAACAAAATGAGGAATATTTACAAAAATATAAATTGCCCAAATTAATAAAAGAAGAAATAGAATGTTTAAACAATCCCATCTCAAAAAGAAGTTGAACAATGCAGCAGTGGAATCCCTAAGAAAATGATTTCTATCAGACATTTAAAGAACAATTGATCCCAATACCATATAAACTCTTTGGCTAAATAGGCAAAGAAGGAATCCTAAAAAATTCTTTTTATAATGCAAATATGGTGCTGTTACATAAACCAATAAGAGCAAAAACAGAGAAAGAAAATTATGGGTCAATTTCATTAATGAATATTGATGCAAAATTTTTAAATAAAATATTAGCAAGTAGAGTACAGCAATATATAAGAATAATTTACTACATCCAGGTGGGATTTACACCAGACATACAGTGTTGGTTGGGATAATCAGAAAAATTATCAGCATAACTGACCATTTCAATAACAAAACAAACAGAAATAACATGGATTATCTTAATAAATTAAGAAAAAAACTTTTGACAAAATATAAGAGCCATTCCTATTAAAAGCAATAGAAATCATAGGAATGAATGGGTCCTTCCTTTAAATAAGTATTATCTATCTAAAACCATCAGCAAGCATCATCTGTAATAGGGATATGTTAGAAGCCTTCCCAATAATATCAGGGCTGAAGCAAGGATGTCCATTATCAGTACTATTATTTAATAGAGTACTCCTCATGCTAGCTTTGCCAAAATGAATGAAATAAAATAGACAATGAAGAAAATGAATTATAACTCTTTGTGGATGATATGATGGTATACTTAGAGAATCCTAGAAAATCAACTAAAAACTACATGAAATAATGAATAATTTTAGCAAAGCTATGGGATGAAAACAAACCCACACAAATACCATTTCTTTACATTACCAACAAAGTTTAGCAGCAGGAGATAGAAAGAGAATTAGATTTAAAATAACTCTTGACAATACAAAATACCTGGTAATGTCTTTTTCCTGCCCATGGCTATATATTTTAATAGATAATGTCAAAATTAGTAGAGGTTTTAGACATAAAGGGTGATACCATAATTAAATTAGAGGAACAACATATTTTTGGGATATGGTTTTATATGAGTATTCTATCACAACAATGATCAATATAGAAGTATATTTTGCATAATAACACATGTAAAACCCAAATCAAATTGTTTACCATCTTAGGGAGAAAGGAGAGAAGAGAAGGATAGGACCATTTGGATCTTATAATTTTGGAAAATTTAAAAGAGAAAAAATGAAAGTCATGGAGAAAAAACAACAATGCAGATTAATTTAAAAGTGTGGCATCTATAAATTTTAGAAAGCCTGTGGTTAAACTACCAACACATTTCTGAAACCAATCCAGGAATTTATTAAATGACCATTGAGTTTTCATTCAGCTCTCATTAAATGTTCCAGAATGATCCTTCTCAGATCTAACATTGTAGCCTTTCTTACCTTGTCCTCTTATTCTGTAAAGTTCTGGAAAGCCTATTTACATTTTCTATGAATCAGATATTCTCAGAGACATTTTTCTGTAAGGTTTAAATTTAGGTTTTATGCTAAATATGAGAGTTATAATATAATATTGTGGTTGCCAATTTTAATATATTATAGCTTAAGTCAAAATGACTTTTAGCAGCTTTTATTTACCAAGAGGAGGGAAGAGTAAAAGTATAAATGTAGATAGACAGATTCCTAACAAGCCTATCAGCCTTTCTCTGGTGAAGTCCAGCTCAGCCCTGGCAGGGGCTTCCCCAAGATTCTGTCTCCATGTGGATTTTATGGTAGTCCTCAGCCAGAAGTCCCAGTGGTGTCTTCAGCTAGGGTTCCACCAACACAGCCTCCTCCAAAGCCAAGGTAGGAATCTCAACCACTCACCTAGCAAGCAGATGCAGAATCCAGGGAAAAAGTCTCCTTCAAGCCAGGAAAGGATTTTCCAGAACCAATCTCTCCAAATGCCAGGAAGGGAATGAATGCTAGATCATGCTGGTCTGGTCTTTTATGCTTCTTTTTCCATGTCACTTCCTGTCACTCCCCCTTCTTCACAAAAACTAATGGCAGTCTTTCAATTTTCCTAGCACTGTCCAAAGGGTGGGGAGGTCAGTGGCCTTTGGAGATGTGAGCTTACTCTAGTTAGTGATTCCTGAATTCTCATACTTAATGGTAAGTAGGGGTACTTTAAATTCTGGATTTGATTAGCTAAAAATAGACAAAAGGAGAGTTAATCCTATCTTCACACTTCTTTGTCTGAGAAGGATAATAAAACCATTTGGAAACAGGAATTTAAGTATCTTTCAGCTTAATAGGAACCAAGCTGAAAGTATATAATCTATAATGGTACGAGTAGTGGTATTTTCAATGGGTTTCTGTTAGGGTTAAGAGGATCTATCTATCTGTCTATCTATCTATCTATCTATCTATCTATCTATCTATCTATCTATCTATCTGTAAACCTTAAATGCGTCAATATAATTATTATACATATTTTTATTTTCAGATATCTGTTTCTAAGTGTTTTGCTTCAAACTGAGGAAATGACAAAATTTTAGAAATATAGAATATCACATTTAATACATTTTTAATTTTAGTGAGTTTCAGAAGCTCATAATTTCACTTAGATTATGCAAATTAAGCAAGTACTTGAATTTCTGTGGAAAGGGGAGTATTTAGAAATAAATCTTCTATTCAATTTCCCAAGTCAATTGATATACAGTCCACTGAAATGCCTTTCATTTTCATTTGGTGTACAGATGTGGCTTGAGGAAACCTGGCTAGATTCAGGATATCAGACTATAAATTATGGTCCCTTCTCTCAGAATTCCAAAGGATATAAATTTTAACATTTATTCTGAAGTCAGAGAACCTTGGAGAACTGCATTATTGAAATGAGATTTTTGTTAACTTTTAGAAATGGGAAAATGTGGCATAAATCTGTCACTCTTAAATATATGTCCTTTTGCTATAAATTTACTGAATGATGTCAATCATAGACCTTGAAATTTATACTAATTTGTAAATTCTTTTTACAATCATCCTTTAGGCTATTTGTTCAAACTAGTTACTACTAAAGAATGAGAATATTATCCTTTAATTTCTAGCTGTCTATAGTGATTCTTGATCTGATTAAATATAGTTCTTGAAATGAAGTTTTTTTCTTCCCTTAAAAATATTCCTTTTCCATCTTCTATTTAAAAACATCCTTCCCCTTGCCTCAGTATAAAAAGTTCATGTAGATTTTTCTTTGCTGGGGTAAGAAAAATATTGCCTGTCTACCATGTCTCAGTCTGATTCAATTTATTCCTCAGTGGTTCACACCACATGTTGAAACCATTCTCTCTTCCAAGTTTTACCTCTGCAACATCTTGCTTACAATTTTTGTTATCCAAAGGCAAATCAAAGAATTTTTCCCCTGCTGCTTTGAGGGATGAGCTGTTATTACATTAAAAATAACAGCCATATTCTGAATATTTCTCTTTTATTGCTTAACCTTTGTGGCTCTTGGACTCTGACTTTCTTGATGTGTCCATCTTAGAAAGGAAACTTTATTTAATGAAATTCAAGTTGACCAACTTTTCTTAAGTAGACACTATGTTCAAAGCACCATTTTAAGATCTGAGTGGAGTATATAGATAAAAAAGATGTACTCTCTACCCTCAAGGAATTAAGCCTCAGGATGATAAAAATTTATTCTTCTCATTGAATCACTCCAGAAAATACTAAAAATAATATAATATACTTAATGGAATGCCCACTATAGCATCTTGATCAAATGATTATCCAGCTACAAGTTGAAGAACACCAGGGATGGATAACTCACTACCTATGGTGGCATATCTTACTTTTGGAACACTTTTTCTCACATTGAGTCAAAATTTGCCTCTACAATTCAAACCTAATACTTCCAGATCTGAATTCTGGAGACAAAATAATACATGATTCTCTTTTCACATGGCAACCCATACTTACAGAGAGTTATCCCTCTTTAAAATCCCTATTTAAAAATAAATTGATTCCAAGAGATCATAGTTTTTGGTCACCTCATTGTAATAATGACATTTCTTTAAAAGATCTCTTGCTTATCAATAGTTTCCTCCAAAATGACAGTCAGGCACTCAAAATGAAAGATGTCTATCTATCTCTATTTGAATCTATCATTTATTATCTGTCTGTCCATTCATTAATTTATTTATTTGCATTATTTTTTTAGTTTATTTATGATTCCCTTGACACGTTTTTATCTATTAAAGACCTCATTATAGGTTTCATGAAAATGAAAGTGTCTCTCAATTCAAAGAGACTTTTATAACAGAGAACAGCCTCTGGGAAATTTTGCCAGCCTGGAAAAACTTTGATTATTAACCTCTTGATGTTCTATATTTCTGCTTTCTGAGATCCAGTTAGCTAAATTCAGAGAAGTCTATCACTGTGTTTGGAAGAAGGCTATACATTCTTTGGCCAAAGCAAATCTCAAAGGTTAATTACTTAGTTACAAAAGAGATGTGATCTTCATTGTTGGAGGACCTGCATTGGATGAAGCAGTGTAATTGTTGGTAGAGCATTAGACTTGGAGCTGAGAAGACCTGGTTTCAAATCCTGCCTTAGACATTTATTACCTGTGTGACCTTGGAAAATTTATTTGATTTTTCTGGACCCTGTTTTCCTCTTGAGGAAAATGAAGACATTAAGGAGTTGGACTTGAGGTCTTTTCCAACTTTAAATTCATGGTCCTATAACCACTGCTTTTCATTAGGGCTGCTATGGCTCCAATCATATTCATGGCTCCCTCTATACAGCCAAATTTGATGCCTTGAGCTTATTGAGCTTGGATAGATGCTCTTACTATCATGGACCACTGAGGGAGTTTTAAGCTGTAAATATATGATCTTGTGATTTTAATTACCTATAAACAAGCTTTTTCTATCTTATCCAGGTATTTTAACTACTATTTTACCCATTTCTGCTTTTATATCTAATTAAAAATAGTTAAATGATATAAGCTTTAAGATATATAAAGTGCTTCACCTATTTATCTGCTTTGATACTAATGATATACTTTAAGGTTATATTAAATTACCTATAGACAATTGGGAAAATGTAGAGGGAGTCTATTTGCCTAGATCTTTGTTGCCTAAACAATTGTGAATTTAACAATTCCCTCATAAGCATACAAATAATATATATTGGAAAGCGTAGGCCTTGAATTCAGGTCTTTCTGACTCCAAACCTGGCTTTATAAACATTGCTTCTTCTACTTAATTTTATGGAGATACTAAATCAATTTTTGTTTTAGTGGAGAGTCCTATACTTGAGACAGATATCCGAGTTCAAATTCTGATTCCAATAATAATCAGCTTTGTTATACCAAGCCATTTAACTTCTTTCAGATTCAATTTACTATTCTATAAAATGGGAATGATAATATTTACAGTATATTATCTACATGAATGTAAGAAAAATGATTTGGAAAATATCAAGCACATAAATATGAGCAATAATTATTTTCTTATAGTAAAAACAATTTGAATAGATAAGAGATGGTTGGAAAAGAATATGGGAAAGCCAGTACATCTTTATTGGATTATTGAAATTTTTCATAAATCTGAAGACCTATCTGTCAGCAAAAATAATAGCAATAGCTAATATTTATATACTGATTTAAGATCTGCAAAGCTTTGGAAATTGGAACTAAGATGCAAGGATCACATTCATCCTTTAACACATGAGGAAATTATTGTTTTGTACAGTAGTGCTATCCATGGTTGACTTGTCAGTTGATCAAATAGCTGGTCAGTGACTGTGGTAGAACATGTAATCACTTGGTGCCTTGTACATTAGAATTCAATGTTAAAAGTAAAAAGTACATTATTGCATTCTTAAATTTTAGTGTCAAATGGTCATAAAATGGTTAAGGTAGACACATGGATGATACTATTAGCTTCCATTGTGAAAGTGAGGAAAATATTCATAAGACAGTGAAGTTGGCAAGACTGCTTTTAGGCCAGTTTCCCAAAAGAAAAACTCTGAAGGGGATGGAAAGAGAAATAATTATTTGTAGACATAGTATTTTTATAAATTTCTTTTTTGAAGCTTTTGCTACTCTACAAGTGCCAAAGCTGCATCTCTGTGCAGTTACTTAATGTTCCTTTATAGGAACAACATGTGTGATGATACACTCATCCAGCAAAGGAACTCTTTTTTCTACACGTGGATTGTTGCTCTGTCTGATATGGAAGATTCTGTCTACATAAGCTCTCTTTTTTCCTTCCAAATCACCCTTGAACTAAGGCATGAAGCCATACCGATGGGCTGAAGTTTTGCATGTACTATTCACACACATCTATATATAGCAAGGTTCCAAGGGAACACCCTCTGTCATTGTTTGACACAATCATTCTCACTCCAAAATGCATCATCTGCAAAGTCCTTTTTCTACTATACTCTAAGGAGTATAGACTTAATGGAACAAAGGAGAACTGTTCTTGTAAAATCATTTGATCACATTTTAGGATTTTTATACTCTTAAGTGAGATTCTTGCTAATAGTTTGAGGATAAGGCAAATCACTTCCATGATGTCATATCTTTTTTTTTTAATTTTTCAGTGCATGAAATGCTTTCACTTAGGATAGTGCTATTTCCTCCCTTTCCCCCCAATAATACGCCTCCAAAACATACAAAAAAAAGATATCAATTGCAAAGGATTTGCTTGCAATATATTCAGCATACCAGCATATTCAGGGTCCTTGAAGTTCTAATGGGAAAAGAATTAAGAGACAGTTGGGACCATTTTTAGAGACATTTTTTAAAAGTAAAATTTAGGATCTGGAAACAGGAATATTTGATTGAAATCAAGAATGTTGATTGATTCCAATTTTTCTAAGAATTCTGAATGGTACAGACAGGCTCCTTCAAGGTCATTATGAAATATTCCAGATAAACAGAATTCCTTTGGAGAGCAGAAAGAGGCAATGTTCAGTGTTGATTGTAGGTACCACAGGCTCTTGTAGCTGACTCTCTAGTTAGTAATGAAATTTTATGTACAGAACGAGTTTGTTTCTCTAAGAACTCTTCATTGATATTCTGACAAGCAAGACAGGCATTTTAAAGCCTTGCAGCCCAAAGGCCACCTGGAGATGATATGGTGAGGACATCTGATGATCTCATATGACAAATCTGAAACTTTTTTTTTCCAGAACATATTAAATCCAAGTGGAAATTTGTTTTGAAGATTCTGATTCTGAATGATGTGGCAGCTTAAATTAAAATGTATGCTTTGAGATTGCACAATTCCTTTTTTAGGAGTGAGTCTTGCCACATAGCTGGAAGATAGCTTTTATTGCTGAATTTCTAAGTAGGCCAAAAAAAAAAAAAGATTCCCCAAAAATACCATTCAAGATTTTAACCTCAAACAAATTCTGAACTTAAGAAGGCTGGATAACATTTAAATTCTTATGCATGTCACCACACCCCTATACCTTTTTTTTTTTTTTTAAATTCTCTCAATGCTAATTCAGAGCATCTGCTTTCTTTATCCATTTTTGGCGTGAGACTTTATGTTTCAAGAATAAATCAGAAATTAACCTAGGACAAGAAATTAATTGAATAAATCATTTTGTGTCCTTGGTATGCTAACAAAGAAAAAAACGTGTCCATTTAATACCTTCTAAGAGATGTCAGGGATCCTTTGATTTGTCTCAATTGACAGTTGATGCTTTGAAAGAGCAGAGAGATTGTAAGTTATTCCAAAGAATGACCTACTGAGTCATTCCAAAGAATGCTAGATTTCATGATGATTAGATGTGAATAAATGATAGAGAAGAAACATTAGTATGATTTTTTTTCTTTCCAAAAATCTAACTGATCCTAAATTCAGAATTCTGAGTCCATTCTTATGTGAATTTTCAGAACAGAGAGATGGAAAGAGAGCAGAGAGGAAGATTTTTTAAAGGCCTAAATTATAGTATTCCTGATGTGTTTTCTTCATGATTTTTTTTAAATCCTAAAATGTCATTGTTTGATTAAAAATTCACAATGTTATCTTGGAAAAGCCATCCTGTTCTTTTATAACAAGTATTTTTTTAATTTTAACCTATATATTCAGTTAGTTGTTGATACTTATTATTTTAATGGTTCTATAATAGAAGTGGGCTAGATCCAGCTCTTATAGTTCTGGAGAGTCAATTGTTAAATTTCCAATGTGAGCATTTACGCCTTTGTAATAGGCAAATGGTACAAATCAGGGATTGATCTATTGTTCTGTTGTCTAGACTTAAGAAATTGATGAAGAAAATGTTAGTAATGCAGAATAAAATGAAAAGCATGTTATGCATATTTTTGTTTCAGAGAGATGGTCAATTATTTATTAGCATACCACTGCTCTGTGATCTCATTAATTTGATTATTCCCTTCAGCCACCCCATGCCTTCTCACTTTGCGAAACTTGAGTAAGTGTACTCAAGTCATCAAAGGAGAAATGGAGACCTTCCTCTAGATATATTAACATTGCTTTGATGGCATGTTTATGTTTTTTGGCACCAAATTTTGTTTCATATCTATCCATCCTAGATATCTTGACATTTCCCCCAGCACCATTTTTTCAGGATAACATGCAGAAACATTTCTTCAAACTTTTAGGCTCATATGGTAATAGATAGAGATCTGAATGGGTCTTTGGAGGTCTTCTAGTCTAAACCCCTCATTTTATAGTTGAAGAAACAGAAGTTCAGAGACATCAAGTTATAAAAGCCCAATATCACATAAGTAGTAATTAGAAAAGCCAACATCTGAACCCAGGTCCCAATTTAATATTTAATATTCTTTCTATTAACTGCATTATGCTGCTTTGCTTGCCTTCAATGAAAAATTATTTGCATAGTTCCATAAGAGCTCTGAGCTTCTTCTAGCCATTATGTTGCCATATTTACAGTTCAGCCACAAACCCTCCTAAAACTTGTTAACCCAAATTCTTAATCAAAAGAATTCTGAATAGACTGTGTGACCCTTTAAATCTATCCCAAATAGAAACATCATAAAGCTGACTGAATTTAGGACATGTCTACACCGTCCATAAAAAAATATGCCTTAACTAATAAAAATTGGTTTTCTGTGGAAACTTGTGGGGAGAGTCATCAATTGCAAGACATATTTCTGTTTGATGGTGATAGAGTATAAATGCTGCATCATAACTCTTGAAATTTCATTAACCTGGGGCAAAAATTTGGTTGATATTATTTAACTATGACTCCGTATGAGACTTCAGAAGAAGAGTCTGTATGTCTTATATATCTAGGAAGAAATGGATATTAAATATAGTAATGGTGATTGTTCAGATGTTTTAGTCGTCTCTGACTCTTTGTGACCCCATTTGAAGTTTTCTTGGTAAAGGTACTATAGTGATTTGACAATTCCTTCTCTACTTCCTTTTACAGATGAGGAAACTGAGGCAAACAGGTTTAAGTGACTTTCCCAGGGGGAATTCAGGAAGAGGCATCTTTCTGACTGTAGGTCTGTACTCCATTCACTGGGTTACCTCGTTTCCTCCATAAGCAGAGTATTTCCAAATGAACTGTCAGTGTCAGAGCCCAAGGAATCAGCCAAACCAAAGGGGAATAGTCAAGGAATGGGACAGAAAAATGATTCTAGATTGGAAAGTTAGTAATAGTGCTCCAAGATTCTTTATAAATATTTAGATACCCAACTGAGCACACTTAGATTTTACTGAAAGGAATAAGCATAAAAGCTAGTGGTCTTCTTACTTCATTTGATAAATCCTGCTTGATGTCATTGAACCAGAATTGACATCTCTGTTAAGAGACAGAGAGATAAAAGGCCCATTATGTAGTTGATTGATAGCTATCTTTGCTGATTCTGGTAGAAAGACTAAACTTTCTTCCCATTCCCTATAAATCCCCCCTTTAAAAAGGACAAAAACCCCATCTTATCATTTTTATTTGTGTCAGGTGTTTTGGTGCAGAACTTCCTCTGCCAACTTAGAAGTATGTAGGCATTGAGAGATGAGTGACTTATGCAGTTACATAGCCAATCTGACTCCAGGACCAGTTGTTTATTCCCATATCACACTGACCTTCACCTAAATAGTATTTTTAAATGGAAGTAAACCAAACAATCTCCCTCAAAATTCTTCAAAGGCAAGGAAAATAATTGTGAAATAAATTTTGATTAGTATTCATTATAACTAGCAAATTAATATTAAAACAAATTTATGGTACACTGGGAGTTTACTTTTATGTGTTAGATATACATTTTATAGTACACTGAGCCTCCTTGCATAATTAATATGCATAGTGTAATTATCACCATTTCATAGGCCTTGGAGCACAGGGGAGTTTTTTATTTTAAATTATCCTTGCAGCTCATAGTCACTATATTGTTGTGATTTTTAAAGGATATATTGTAAACAATATTTTATTACAATTTATTTTCTGATGAATCTTAATTCAGAAACAGAATCCCAATTATAGCATTTTACATGTGGGAAAATATCATCTGTTAACAATAATTAGCTTTTTTTTTTTAGCAATTTTTTTAAACCCTTGTACTTCGGTGTATTGTCTCATAGGTGGAAGAGTGGTAAGGGTGGGCAATGGGGGTCAAGTGACTTGCCCAGGGTCATACAGCTGGGAAGTGGCTGAGGCCGGGTTTGAACCTAGGACTTCCTGTCTCTAGGCCTGACTCTCACTCCACTGAGCTACCCAGCTGCCCCAATAATTAGCTTTTAACAAACTCCAGTGAGCAATGTGGCAAAAAAGGTATAGAAGTGATCATGCTTTGAAGATCTGACTAAATAGGTCACTCATTAGTAAAATGCATCTACTTATTGAACTAAAACTTAATGTATTATTTACCTATTTGTGATTAAGAATTTCTTATATAAGCAATCAGTCACAAGAACAGTGGATTGTTATTACTGTATTACAATGGCAGTATCTTTAAACTGCCTTAGAAGAGAACGTGACTTACCATAGTCCATCTATAAGAACAATTTTTTTTGGCATCTTGAAAACATTTTGGGACATTATTCAGGCAGAAGTCTCAGGATGGGCCAACAGTGTGAATTAACAGAAATTAGGTTTTATGTTAAAAGTATAATTGAGGGAACCTTTCTGTCACCTGAGATCACTTTCATTTTTTAACCTCTCTTTGTGCTTGTAGGAAGAATATACCCCCAAAGTCCAAAAAGTGAATGAATTTTTACTGTCAATTGAGGTGACTGGATAATATTCTCCAGAACTGGGGAGGTGAGGGCAGCAAGGTGGTGTAGTGGGATACAGTGCTAGTTCTGGCATCAGGAAGCCATGCCTTTAAATTTGGCCTCAGAAGCTTATTAACTGTGTGACCCTGGGCACTTAACCCAGTTTGCCTCAGTTTCCTCATTTTTAAAATGAGCTAGAGAAGGAAATGGCAAACCACTCCAGTATCTTTTCCAAGAAAACTCCAAAAGGGATCATTAAGAGGAGGACATGACTGAAACAACCAAATAAATGGGTCAGGAGCTGTGCTAAGTTCTGGAGTTAAAGTACCAAACACTGTGGAGATGCGAAAAAAGACAAAGTCTAGTCCCTTCCCTTAAGGAGGCAAAACAGTACAATAACATGTAAATAATTAAGTACCAACAAGATCCAGAGAGAGAAGTTAGAAGGGAACGTTAGGTAGGAATATTTTTAAAGGTAGAACGTGGTGGTGGTGGTAAAGAAAAGACACCTTGCAGGAGGGAGAAAGTCCTTGCCCTCAAAAACTTGAGTTTCTTACAAATTTGTCTTAAAAGTGCCCTCAAGCACTTAGCAAACCTGCCATCTTACATTTAATAGGTGCTCAGTAGATATTTTTCAGATAAGTGAATTTGGAAGGAAGAAATAAATTTTTGAACAATAATAAAATGCATTAGAAGAATTATAAAAATATATTTAAAGTAGAAAAAGTTTTCACTTCATTGGTGATTATTATCTTGTTTCTTGTAGTGTTTATAGGACCATTATACAATATTTCAGATATTCTTTTCTTCTAAAGTGGGATTTCTACTCTTTAATTTCCTCTTATTATCTCCCATCATCCAGAATCTCTTTATCACTAATGAAATCACTCTTCTGTACTACTTTTGCCTTTTCTTATTTAAAGAAAAAAGATTTTTATAACTATTCTTGGCCTGGTCTAATTTGGGACACTGTAACAATTCAGGTTTGGGATTAGAATGAAATGAAACACTAGTGGACAAGAAGGCATGATAAAAATAACTTTACTAGTAACAAAGGATAAATAAGACATAATTCCGAAGGTTAAAAAGATAGTAATTCAAATGAGGCAACTAGATGGCTCAATGGATAAAATACTGGACATGGAGTTGGGGAGACCTGAGTTAAAATGTGGTATCAGACATTTACTAGCTGTGTAATCTTAGGCAAGGAACTTAGTCTCTGTTTGCCTTAATTTACTGAATAAAGAAATGGTAAACCACTTTGATATCTTTGTCAAGAAAACTTCATGGACTCTATGATCCAAAGATTTGGAGTCACAAGATTTGGAAATAACTGTTAAACAATTCATATACAATGGATATTTCCTTCCAGCCCTACATCCACTGCAGCAACTCACCACATTAAGCCAGAAGATGGTCCTTTGAACAGTAGTGGAAATTTCACAAAAACCTCCTATCCCAATCACCAGAGGATGGGTCGTTATACCTTAGGAAGCAAGGAAACCACAGGATCTCCTTACCTCCTTAAAGGTCCAACCCATTATACACAAACAGATGCTAATCCTACCACAGTGTCCTATATAATATCTTTGAACTGTTTCACCTTATCCATTACCACTCCCATTATCTGAGCTCAGGTTGTTATTAACTCTTGCTTGGATTATGATGATAGTTCACTGAAGAACATATAAATTCTTTTGTATGGTATTTAGGATTTTATAGTCTGACTCCAAACTGATCTTCCAGCTTAATAAAGCTCTACTTGTCTTCATATATATTTTACTCTAGCAGTCAATTAAGTTAATTAAGCATAGAGGAGTGAAAATTAAAAAAAAAAACATTGGAATGTTTAAATTGAACCTATCTATATCACCATTTCTCACCACCATTAAAATACAACTTTTATTTTTTCTTATTTTATATCTATATATATTTCCAATCAGTTTATTAATTGTTAACTTTTCTTTATTTTTCCAATTTGCTTCTGACTTTTTGTATTCTGGTTATATCTACTATTTTATATATTTTTCAACCATTACAAAGGCAGATTATACTGATACAAATTTTAAAATAACACAACAACTATTTGGCTGAATTGAAATAATGTCGTAATGAGGGTAGGATGTAGTTATTGTGTTTAAATTTTTTCCAGAATTTTCATTTTTAGTCCAAAGTATTGACACAGACACTAAATAAACAAAAAAATCCTGGTAATTTTAATGAGAAATGAGGAAAAAATGTTCATATTTTTTAAACCACATTAGAATATTCTGAACATGGCTAAAGATATTTTGGGATATATATATTAATTTTTCATTTTTAATATTAAACATGCAAAGCTACATCTAAAAATGAGTCTGTACATGATTTTTTAGAGTTCAATTAGTGCATTCAGTTTTCCAGATGGTAATCTACTTAATTAAGAGATGAACTTAACTTAATCATAGATTGTATTAATAAAAGTAAAGGGTTCAAAACGAGGGATAAAAGCTCAGGCTACTTCTTCCTGCTCAAACCACATCTGGAAGATTGGGTTTAGTTCAAGTGTCTTATTTTAGTAATGATATTAAAACATCGGAATTTGTTGAAATCAGGAAGGCAGTGCATTACTAAGGAAAGAATGCTGCCTAGGAAGTCAGAAAGCCTGAATTTTGATCCTGATGCTATGATTAGCCATCAATGAAACTTTGGACTTATCTACCCAGGATCTGTTTTCTCTTCTGTAAAGTGAGATAATTGGACTACACGAAATCTGAGATCTTTTTGAACTAGATGTTCATAATTCAATGGCCCTATGAGAGAGAAAGGCTTATAATGTTTGGGAGAACCCTATAAATATTGAACACTTAGTTTAGAGAATAGAAGAATAGGGTTGCATGATAGCTATGCTCATACATTTAAAGATCTATCATTTATTTGAGGGTTTAGACTTATTCTAGTCAGTATTATAGAGAAGAATTAGGAGTAAGGGATGAAATATCACAGTCTAATTTCAGATAAATAGATAAAAAATTCTAAGAACTAGATTTGCCTTATAATCAAGTTGTCAAAAATAGTAGAACTGCCTGCTTCAGGAGAGAGTAAGTTCCTCCTCATTCCGTAGAATGTTATAGAGGAAATTACAATGTAGATAACATTTGGGATAGAAGTTCACATGCAACTATAAGTTTCTGTGATGTCAAATAAACAGCTGTGGAATGATTTGATGGGAAAGCTATTCCTATAGCTTGTGAAGACAGAAAGAAACAGGTATTCCTTGCATCTTTCCAGTCCCCAGTGTCATTTTAATTTTCTTTTGGAAAGCAGAACTATGAAATATTTCTGCCAGAACAATTCTGCTCCAGTGTGAGTAGATTCAACTTGAACTGACTATATGTTTTTATATATGGCAGACAGAGCCCAAATGACTCACCATTTGAATGGAAAAATATAGGAAGAAATATAATGAAGTATTCAAAAGGCATTGGAAATATGAGACTATTTGGCTACAATTAGATCTGAGAAAATAAAAGACTAAGTAAATAAAATTAGTGTTAGATTCACATTGAATTATGTTAAAAATGTGAATGTTACTATTAAAATCAAACCAATGTGTGATTATTGACTTTTTCTGGAGAAAATCTTAATGGACAGATTTGATGAACATAATAGGTATTTCAATATTCAAAATAATTGATGAGATAGTGAAAATATCCATGATATTATTAGTATGCATTTATACAAACACACACATGCATGTTCTCCATAGAGGATTATACTCCTTTCACACACTGTCTTTTTGTGAGTTTCCTATATATGTCTTTCTGTAAATCCTATATGGATTATCTCTCTAACAGGCTGAAAGCTTTCCTTATTCCTGTAATGAAACAAGCAACAGAAATAACTTCCCTAATTAAATAAAATGAAGAATAGTATGCCTCAGTCTGCACTCAAGATAGAAAATGTTAATTTTTCAATAAATGATAATAATGCAAATAACTGACAAATCATCCAGCACTAAATATGGTGCTATGGCATGGAGGGAAAAACATGGTACCATGAAGGAAAATGAGTCATAATTCTCTGATGCAAAAGATAACTCAGAAGTTTCCTTAGATATTATGAAACAAAAATGAGAAATTCTGGAATGTCTCAAGAGAGATACAAAATGTTTATTTTAAATGATAATAGTTGGAAATAAGAATTCTCAAAATGGCATATACAATAGAGAACATGCAAGACAGGAAAAAAAAACTTGCTAAAGATGAAATGTGTCTGAAAGAGAAAATGACAGATCTGGAGCATAATGACAAATAAGCATAATAAGATTTGATAAGAAAAAAAAGCAAAAAGAGGCCATCTTAAAAGAAAACATGAATTCTATATAAATCAAAATGAGTGACTTGGAATTCAAATTCAAATATTCATAATGTAAGAATGACAAGGTTTACAGAAAAATATAACAAATTAAACAAACATGAATATCATAATGCTGTAAATAACAAAAGCAAATAGCACAGAACTTTGTAATATAAATAGCAAGATGTAATCCATAGATTGCCACAAGTGAATAATCCACATTTGAAACTCAAGAGGTATGATAAGGAATTTAGTAGTCATGTATCCCAATTTAAGGCTCACATTTCCAATAATAAATGTTTTCCAAGTAGCCAAGAGAAAGTCATTAAGTTATGATAGAATGCCAAGGATTAACCAAGGATTATTATCTATTTATGAGGAATCAGAGAAAAGAATAGACATCAAGTATTCCTTAAAGTAGAACTCAAGAGAGAACACAAAATAAGCAATACTGCAAAAGTTGATCTAATTGTTAATAAAAATGTAGACATTTAATAAAAGAAAAGCATTTGAAGTATTCCTGTGGTGGGAGTAAAAAGGCTAACAAAATAAGAATATTTCAGTTCAAATATTCCAAAAAAAAGAGAAACACAGGAAAAAGAAGTAAGTACAATTGTAAAGAAAAAACTAAGTAATGGAAAATTATCTTATGTGTATAGATTATTAAAGAAAAAAAATGAAATTTTAATTGAGGAGTCAAAAAAAAAGAACAAAAGGAGATCATGAAGAGATTAAAAAAAACACAAGCTAAGACAGTAAAGACTTTTAGGAAACCTAAGAATCAGGAGAAAGAAAAGCAGAAGTAAGATAATTTCATTCTGAAGTTATGCAAATAGAGACTAGTGAGATAAGAAAAAAACGGCATGTTGTAGTTGTATGTCAATTCATTCTACAGGGGAACAGAGAAAGGATAGTAATATTTTTAAGACAACTGAAAGGAAAGATGGGAATGGTGTATAGGGAGGGGATTTTGCCCTGAAAGATAAAAGCAAAGGAAATCACTAAAAACATACCTATGGTTGTAAGATGTGGTATACATCTATGAAAAGAGAAGCAGACCTTATGATGAATATCTTTGGGGTTGGATGGGTAAAGGCTTGCACATTAAATCACTATCTTCTTTGTGAAAGAAATATAATTACCAGGACTATATCCTATCTCAGGAAAGAGACTATATAAATTCCTGATGAAAACCAGCTTCCAAGGCATGAATGGACAGGTAGCCAAAGATAGCCTTATGAGAAATAAGTGATCAAGGCAAGGGGAGGTGGTGGGACAAAGTTTCTTTAAAGGTATATAGAATTATGCCCATCATATGAAGCTTTACATTTGTTATTTTTTCCTTCTCAAAGCTATATATTTTTAATTTCCAAAGAAATGTAAAATATCAAAAATAAACAGTTTATTACAAAAAAAAGTTAAAAAGATTATATATAAGAATATGGATTTTTATTATATACTGTGAAGATATATAAAGAACAAGTCAGGTCCACCGAGGAAAGCAGTCATGCTTGCCTGATATTGCTGGTAAGGTCCCGATCTCACACAAAGGCACTGTTGTTCTCAGCCAAAGGTCATCATTAAACAGTGAGACCCCCCCTCACTCTTCAGAGTCCTTGTAATACCATGAGGGAAACCTTCCTTTTTCTAAGTACACAGAATAGATTAGTTATCACTATTTATCAACTTGCTTACGTCTGTAATAGCAACCCTGGTAAAATTCTTGTGTGAAGTCATTTTCATAAACATCCTGTGCAAAAGTAACACCCCCTCAAGAACACTGTAATATTTAGTATTCTACTCTCTATAAATCTTTCTCTTTGTCATAATAAATGGAGTTCATGGACCTCATGCCTCCCCATCTGGCCCTTGCTTATGTTATCTCTTCATCTATCTGTAGATCTCTAGATCCACTTATCCATCTACCTCTCTCTATTTCTATTTCCTTTCTCAACAATGGAACCCCAGCACTCCTCTCACAGTGCCCCAAACAATATACAACTTCTTTCTGAAAGTACATAATAAATTCAAAATATTGGTTTCAAAGGTGGCTGCCTCTTCTGAACTTCCTTCTAATCTTTCTTTGAATATTGATTCTCTTCTCCTAGTTCCTCATGGGTGCCACTAATTTCTCCTCTCCCACCCATTCTCACTCATCTCCATTTTTGCTTTATAATAAATACACATAGAAAAGTAAAATTAATCAGCATATTCATATGCCATTTTTCCTTGAATCTACCCCTTTTCTAATTTCTTAACTTGAAATGATATTCCATTATATTCATTCATTACAATTTGATGAGCACTTTATAACAACATCCAGTGTTTCCATTCCTTGCTACAACAAATTGCTAAAAATACTTTTTATTTTTTGAATCTATGTTTACATTGCCTTTTTAAAAATCTCTTTAGGGGAAAAGGCCTAATTGTACTACTGAGTCAAAGGATATATATAGTTTTTTGTTTGGGGGCTAAGGGTCCAATTTGCTTTACATAATGGCTAGTTCAATTCATAGTTCCCCAATGGTACAGCATTGTTCCTCTTCTTAATCTTTAAGCATCTGACAGGTGTTAGATAGAATCTCATAACTGTTTTAATTCCTATTTCTTTTACTCATAACTGATTTTTAAATATGGTTGTTTTTTTTTCTTTGAGATCTCCCTGTTCACATCCTTTGGTAATTTGCCCTTAAGGGAATACCTCTTGTTCTTATATATTCTAATCAATACTTTATATACCTTAGAAATGATTTAATTTAATTTATTGATTAAATTTAATTAATCTTGTATATACTTTAGAAATTGGAGAAACTTGCTACAAAGTATTTTCCCAATTAATTGTTTTTTCTCTAATTTTAGCTGATTTTATTGTATCTGTTCAATTAACCATTTTTTCACTTAAAATTTTTAATTACTTAATGTAGAATATTTTTTCATGGTTACATGATTCATGTTCTTTTTATTCTCTTCTCCCAACCCTCACTGGGTTTTATGTGTCATTGATCAAGACTTATTTCCATATTATTAATATTTGCACTAGGGTGATTTTTTTAGAGTCTACATCCCCAGTCATATCCCCATAGACCCATGTGATCAAGCAATTGTTTTTCTTCTGCTTTTCTCCTTCCACAGTTCATTTCTCTGGATGTGAATAGCGTTCTAAGTCCCTCAGAATTGCCCTAGATCATTGCATTGCTGCTAGTAGAGAAGTCCATAACATTTGATTGTGCCACAGTGTATTCTCCTCTGTATATAATGTTCTCCTGGTTCAGCTCCTTCCACTCTGCATCAGTTCATGGAGGTCATTCCAGTCCACATGGCAATTCTTCCAGTTCCTTATTTCTTTTAGCACAGTAGTATTCCATCACCAACAGATACCACAGTTTGTTCAGACATTCCCCAATCAAAGGGCATGCCCTAATGTTCCCGTTGTTTGCCACCACAAAAAGTGTGGCTATAAATATTTTTATATAAGTCTTTTTCCTTATTATCTCTTAGGGGTACAAATCCAGTAGTGCTATGGAAAGACTTTTAAAGCCCTTTGGGCATAATTCCAAATTGCCATCCAGAATGGTTAGATCAATTCACAACTCCACCAGCAATGCATTAATGTACCAATTTTGCCACATCCCCTCCAATATTTATTACTTTCCTTTGCTGTCATATTATCCAATCTGCTAGGTGTAAGGTAGTATCTCAGAGTTGTTTTGATTTGCATTTCTCTAATCAGGAGGGATTTAGAATACTTATTCATTTGTTTGTTGATAGTTTTGATTTCTTTATCTGAAAACTGCCTATTCTTGTCCCTTTCCCATTTAACAATTGGGGAATGGCTTGCTTTTTTGTACTATTGATTTAGCTCTTTATAAATTTGAGAAATTAGACCTTTGTCAGAGGTTTTTATTATGAAGATTTTCCCCAATTTTTTGCTTCCCTTCTGATGTTGGTTGCATTGGTTTTGTTGGTACAAAACCTTTTTAATTTAATGTAATCAAAATTATTTATTTTACATTTTGTAATATTTTCTAACTCCTGCTTGGTCTTAAAATCTTCCCTTTCCCATAGATCTGACAGGTATACTATTCTATGTTCACCTAATTTATTTATAGTTTCCTTCTTTATATATAAGTTATTTACTCATTCCAAATTTATCTTGGTGTAGGGTGTGAGATGTTGATCTAAACTTAATCTTTCCCATACTGTTTTCCAATTTTCAAGTAGTTTTTGTCAAATAGTGGGTTTTTGTACCACCAGCTTGCTGAGGTCATTTACCCCAAGTCTATTCCACTGATCCTCCCTTCTGTCTCTTAACCAGTACCAAATTATTTTGATGACCACTGCTTTATATTACAGTTTAAGATCTGGTACTGGTAGGCCCCCCTCCTTCACATTTTTTTTCATTATTTCCCTAGATATTCTTGATCTTTTGTTCTTCCAAATGATCTTTGTAATAGTTTTTTCTAATTCAGTAAAAAAGTTCCTTGGTAGTTTGATAGGTATGGCACTAAATAAGTAAATAAATTTGGTTAGGATTGTAATTTTATCATGTTATCTTATCCCATCCATGAGTAATTATTATTTTTCCAATTGTTTAGATATAGTTTTAATTGTGTGAAAAGTGTTTTGTAGTTGTGTTCATATAATTCCTGTGTTTGTCATGGCAGATAGATTCCTAAGTATTTTATATTGTTTAGGGGGATTTTAAATGGAATTTCTCTTTCTACCTCTTGCTGCCAGGATGTGTTGGAAATATATAGAAATGCTGATGATTTATGTAGATTTATTTTGTATTCTGCAACTTTGCTAAAGTTTTTGATCATTTCCACTACAATTTCTTTTTCTTCTCTAATTGCTACTGCTAGTGTTTCTAGTACAATGTTAAATAATAGAGGTGATAATGGGCATCTTTGTTTCACTCCTGATCTTATTGGGAAGGTTTCTAATTTTTCCCCATTGTAGGTGATACTTGCTGATGGTTTTAAATATTTACTATTTATTGTTTTTAGGATAGGCTCTTCTATTCCTCTGTTTTCTAGTATTTTGAATAGGAATGAGTCGTATTTTGTCAAAAGCTTTTTTCTGCATCTACTGAGATAATCGTGATTTTTGTTGGTTTGCTTATTGATATGGTCAATTATGTGACATGTTTTCCTAATATTGAACCATCCTTTCATTCCTGGTATAAATCCCACCTGATCATAGTAAATCATCCTCCTGATCACTTGTTGGAATCTTTTTGCTAGTATTCTATTTAAGATTTTTGCATCTATGTTTATTGAAGAGATTGGTCTGTAGTTTTCTTTCTCTGTTTTTAATCTGCCTGGCTTTGGAATAAATACCATATTTGTGTCATAAAAGGAATTTGGTAAAATGCCTTCTTCGCTTATTATGTCAGATAGTTTGTATAGTATTGGAAAAAGTTGTTCTTTGGTTGATAGAATTCACTTGAAAATCCATCTGGTCCTGGGAATTTTTTCTTAGGGAGTTCTTTGATGGCTTGTTCAATTTCTTTTTCCCCGATATGGGATTATTTAAGTATTCTAATTCTTCTTATTTTAATCTATGCAATTTATAGTTTTGTAAATATTCATCCATCTCACCTAGATTGCCATATTTATTGCCATATAATTGGGCAAAATAGTTTTTAATGATTGCCTTAATTTCTTCTTTATTAGAACTAAGGTCTCCCTTTTGATCTTTGATACTATTAATTTGGTTTTCTTCTTTCCTTTTTTGATTAGATTAACCAGTAATTTACCTATTTTTTGTTGATTTTTCAAAGTACCAGCTTCTAGTCTTATTTATTACATCAGTAGTTCTTTCACTTTCAATTTTATTAATTTCACCCTTAATTTTTAGGATTTCTAATTTAGTTTTTATTTGGGGATTTTTAATTTGTCCTCTTTCTAGTTTTTTTTTAAATTTGCACACCCAATTCATTGAACTCTACCCTCCCTAATTTGTTAATATATGCACTCAAGGATATAGATTTCCCCCTCTGTACTGCTTTGGCAACATTCCATAGATTTTGTTAGTGTGTCTCATCATTGTCATTCTCTTCAATGCAATTATTAATTTTTTCTATTATTTGTTCTTTAACTAACTGATTTTGGAGAATATTATTATTTAATTTTCAATTTATTTTTGGTTTGTCTCTCTATGTTCTCTTACTAATTATTATTTTTATTGCATTATGATTTGAAAAGGTTGCATTTATTATTTCTGCTTTTTTGCATTTTTTGCAAGGTTTTTATGCCCTATTTTATGGTCAGTCTTTGTGAATGTACCATGTGCTTCTGAAAAGAAGGTGTATTCCTTTTTTCCCCTATTTATTTTTCTCCTCATGTCTATTAACTCCAATTTTTCTAAGTTTTCATTCACATCTCTTACTTCTTTCTTATTTATTTTTTGGTTTGATTTATCTTGATCTGATAGAAACAGGTTCAGGTCTCCATCTAGTATAGTTTTAAAATCTATTTCATCCTTAAGCTCCAATAATTTATCCTTTAAAAATTTGAATGCTCTACCATTTGGTGCATGTTGAATACTGATATTTCCTCATTGTCTATAGTGCCTTTTATCTCGATGTAATTACCTTTCCTATCTCTTTTAATCAGAAGTATTTTTACTTTGGCTTTGTCAGATATCATGATTGCTATTCCTGTCCTCTTTTTCTCAGTTGATTCCCAATAGATTTTCCCCAGCCTTTTACCTTTACTCTTTGTGTGTCTACCTGCTTCATCTGTGTTTCTTTTTTTATATTTAAATATTTTATTTTTTTTTTAGAAAAAATTTCCATGGTTACATGATTCATGTTTTTACTTTCCTCTTCATCCCCAATTCACCCCCGCTCCCCCATAGCCAATGCACATTTCCACTGGTTTTAACATGTGTCATCAATCAAGACTTATTTACATATTATTGATAGTTGCATTGGTATGGTCTTTTCTGATCTACATCCCCAATCATGTCCACATCAATCCAAGTGTTCAAGCAGTTGTTTTTCTTCTGTGTTTCCTTTCCTGTAGTTCTTCCTCTGAATGTGGGTAGCATTCTTTTCCATAAATCCCTGGGTCATTGCATTGCTGCTAGTATATAAGTCCATTACATTCTATTTTACCACAGTGTATCAGTCTCTGTGTACAATGTTCTTCTGGCTCTGCTCCTTTCACTCTGCATCAATTCCTGGAGGTCTTTCCAGTTCACATGGTATTCCTCCAGTTTATTATTCCTTTGAGCACAATAGTATTCCATCACCAGCACATACCACAATTTGTTCAGCCATTCCCCCAATTGAAGGGCTTTTTACAGTTTTTTGCCACCACAAAAAGCATGGCTATAAATATTTTTGTACAAGTATCTTTATCTATGATCTCTTTGGGGGTACAAACCCAGCAATGCTATGGCTGGATGGGAAGGCAGTTTTTTAGAGCTCTTTGGGCATAGTTCCAAATTGCCTTCCAGAATTGTTGGATCAGTTCACAACATCTTTGTTTTTTGTAGACAACATGTGGTGAGATTTTGGTTTCTAAACCACTCTGCTCTTTGTTTCCATTTTATGGGAGAATTCATTCCATTCACAATCAGAGTTATGATTACCACTTGTGTATTACCCCTCATTTTTGTTTTTTCTCCTAGTCCTGCCCTTTCTTCTTTTACTATTTCCTTCTACACCAGTGTTTTGCTTTTAATCAGTTCCCCTAATCCCCACCATTGTTTTACTTCCCTTTCCACCTCCTAGGTGTATTATCTAGGATCAAGGTTTTTTCCTTGTTTTTTTTTTTATATAGTTATAGATTTTAGATCTTGGTGGTCATTGCTTTGTTCCTTTTTTATCAGAAGTCTGAGTGAGGAAGGTGGGAGATTTTTGTATTTAGCTCCAGAGAGGTTTTTGCCCTGAGCCTATTTTTTGAGTCTCCACAACAACATCTGCTGTGTGCAGACGTTCCTTGTCTCTGTGCCCAAGCTCTGTGTTCCTCAGCCTCCTGGGGTCCCAAGACTTGCTGCTCTTATGGGTAACTCTGTGGTGTCCTCAGCCAGCCCCTAAGAACCTAGAGATTTTCCCACAGAAGTATGAGTGAGGAGGGTAGACAAATCTTTGTATTGAGCTCCAGAGAGTTTTTCCCCTGAGGCTATTTTTTGAGTCCCCGTGATTCCTAAATATTTAGATTCATAAATACTTTATGTTGTCTAGTGTGATTTTGAATGGAATTTCTCTTTCTAACTCTTGCTGCTGAGATGAGTTGGAAATATATAGAAATGATGATTTATGTGCATTTATTTAGTATCCTGCAACTTTGCTTAAGTTGTTGATTATTTCCACTAACTTTTTAGTTGATTCTCTAGGATTTTTTAAGTAGACCATCATATCATCTACAAAGAGTGACAGCTTGGTTTCCTCATTGCCTACTTTAATCCATTCAATTCCTTTTTCTTCTCTAATTGCTACTGCTAGCATTTCTAATAAAATGTTAAATAATAGAGGTGATAATGGGCATCCTTGCTTCCCTCCTTATATCATGGGAAGGCTTGTAACTTTTCCCCATTGCAGATGATGCTTGCTGATGGTTTTTAATGTATACTGTTTGTTATTTTTAGGAAAAGCCCATATATTCCTATACCTTCTAGTGTTTTCAATAGGAATTAGTGTTGTATTATGTCAAAGGCTTTTTCTGAATCTATTGAGATAATCATGTGTTTTAGACAAAGGAATGCATTTGCTCAAAGCATTTATATGTTTTTCTTGGGATTATGCTTCAATATAATAACCTTGATCTTAAAAGGGAAGAGATCCTAAAATGGAAAGGAGAAGAACATGTATTCCATAAAGTGATCCTAAGAGAAAAGAGCTCTCAACAACTACTTATAAAACTGTATATGTGTGTGTGTGTGTGTGTGTGTGTGTGTGTGTGTGTAATTTGTCAAACAATGCCAATTTGTTCTCATTACCAAAGGAAGGTGATTTTAGATAGTATAAAAAGGAATTGCTTATTCCTTTTCTCTAATTTGACGGGGGACCTGAAGGTCCTCTTACCATACAGATGTGTAGGAATTAACCAACCCATAGTGACAAGAAGTAGGAACCAGGGAGCCCCTTGCTGGACCAGTGTCAGCTGGTTTGGGCTGTCAGTTGCTGAGAGTTAGGGCTGGCAGTTGTGGGGAAGTTGGCTGCTGGGAGTGTGTTGGGTTGGTTGTTGGCGTTTAGTTGCTAGAATATGAAGGCAGGCCTGATCTTACTGAGAGGGCTTTTGGCTTTAGACTTTTAGAGGGATTTTTGGCTTTTGGGGTTTTGGCTTTTGGTTTGGGCTGTTAGTTTTTATTTTTTTTTTCCTTTCTTGAACTTTTTGGAAGATGGCTAGTCTTCACTGACAGACCTAATGGGGTTGGATTAAACACTGATTGGGTTGGTTTTGATTGGATTGGATTGGTTGGAACTTTGTGGGGTGGTTGTTATTAGCAGTAGTTATAGGCAGTTTTAGATAGTAATTATAGGCAGCTATAGATAGTTACAGTATATAGTATAGTATAGTATAGACATTAGGAAATTTCTTTCTCTCCCTCTTTCCTATATTTTCCTCCTTTACTATATTAATTTTACTATATTCTTTTACTATCTCTATATTAATAAAAACTAAGTTGTTAATTGTTAAAAACTGCTAAAAGTTTTTATTTCTCTGGCTTAAAGGGATAATATTAATTTACAACCCTATTATATTCACATTAAAATTTAAATTATTAAAAGCTGCTCCTTTATTTTTTCAAAACTGCTATTTTAACCTTTATAATAGTAATATATCTTTATGTAATACCGTGTTTAATGAGAAGCCCACACATAGTGAAGGCTGTCTCGAGGGACTTGAAAGGAGAAAGAAGAGACTTCTCTTCCCTCTTATCCCCTCATCCTTCTTAAAGGGTAACTTTCATTTCTTCAGGAAGGGATTCAGGAAGTTTGGGCCAGAGGCCATCATTCTGTTCTCTTGAGGTGCCAAACTAGAAGTATATCCATATGTTCCCTTAAATATTGTTCATTTAGGATATATTATGAGTTTTGAGTTAAGTTCTGATTGCTTTATTATTAAGAGAGAAGAGTGACCCCAAGTTATGTGTCCAAGGCTTGATCTTTTCTCACTAAATACCAGTTCCACAATGAACACCCATAGAAAACTGCAAATAACCAAATCACAAACAGAAAAAAGAAACAGAATAAATATAAATATGAAAAAATTAAATAGGCAATGCAGAGCAAAGTAGTTTTTTCACCAGGAGCAAGATAATTTAGTTCAATCAAGTGTTTTGGATTTTACCACAGAGTAAACTCCTGAAACTCTCCGTAGTAACAAGCTGGATGTATGGACATGATGGAGATAATCAGCACCTCTCTTTTCTTCCTAGATTTATTTTAATTTATCAACCTGAAGTGGAGTTCACCTCTTTTCTTTCTCTCTCAAAGCTGGAAGCCTGAAGCATCCAAAATTGGCTTTAAGCTTGAAGAGTCCAAAGTTGACTTTAAGTTTGAAACATCCAAAGTTGACTTAAGATTGAAGAGGACTAGTGTTTGAGAAGCCCCAAAGGGGACTTGTCAAGGCTGGATTTCTTTTGCCTCTCACCAACTCCACCCTGTCTCTCATGGGAGACAGAGGATCTATGTCCATCAACTAGGTGAGAGTCCTATATCAATGGACTTCGTGACAAAGATTACACTTATATTCATATAAGAAGGCTCATAGCAAACACAAACTACACATTTTGGAGTAAATTTCATTAGCCACAGCTTAACTGTGTTCCATGTCCTTACCAATTAATTTGATCCTAGGATCCAAAATTTATATTTTAAGTACATTAAATCCAATCTATTTAAGAATATTTTTTCTAATGAAAAAGTTATATATTCTCTCTCCTTCTCATGCTGCTATCTGAACCTTCTTTGGCCAAATAGATTATACTTTCAGGATGAATTCCTAATACTATTTTTTTACAGAAGAAATACTCTGGTTTAGAGTGTTTCTGAGTTTCTTGACAATAAAAAATGGAATCATTTTGCTGCATGATATTAATTTTTTACTTACTTTATAAGGTAATCTGTAATATAATCCATCATCAAGGTCCCTCTATAAAGGGTTATCCTTATTCATAGAGATTGAATACTTAATGTTCCATACATATGTGCGGTATAGAGTTGGCTAAACCTTAGAAGAAGAAAGATTCTGGTCTTCTGGCTTCTGGTTTGACAATAGAAGATTCCCTAATTCCAGACTCTCTTCAGCTCCCTAGTGGGAGAAAAAGACTAGAAAAAAGGCAAAATATAAGGAAGCTAGAGCCTTGATCATGTCTCTATCTCTAGCTTATGATACAAAAAGATCTGGGGAATTTTCCCTTGAGTGGATGTCTGGGACTCTGTCTCTTGGTTAAGCTGAAACCCAGAAGACTGGAATCTCTCCTGTTTCGAGCTCTTACTAACTTTATCTCTCACACAGATTTGGAGCACTGAATAATTAATCTTGACTAATACAAATCTCATACAAAAAGGGTTTGAGTTGTAGGTTATAGTTACAGTAGGTAAAGGAGACAGAAATAGAACTGAATCAACCATACAGTCAGTTTTCACAATCAATATTCATCCTCCTGGTCTAATCAATGATAACAGTAGTTAGTACCAATGGATTATCTTTTCATGACCCATTAATCTCACAAATTTTATATGGGCTGAGCTATAACATTAAAATAAACTATATTTTCCTTACAAAATGCTCCTCCCTATCTATTTTTCAGTACTATGTGTAGCTTATTGAATATGTGAGCAAAATTTCAGTTAATTCCCAAAATATGAGTTCCTAATATATCAAGAAATGAACAATTATTCCCTTATGTTAGGAATATATTCTCTCTTCACGCCAGTCTAGTAGAATCTTTTGCTTCCTTCAAATCACAGTTTAGGTGCTATTTTCTACTTGATGTTGTTCCTGATTTTCCCTAGTTAATATCACCTTCTTCCTTGAAAAAAAAATAATTACTTTGTATATAACTGTCTTTCCTTATATCTCCCCATTAGTCTGGAAACTCCTAGAGGGCAGGGACAATTTTGTTTTTATATTTTTATCTCCCATACCTAGGTCAGTTTAGGTCAAGTTTAGTTTCATTTTTATCTATTTTTTTTTTGGTAAACCCTTCTTGCCACAAATAACAACAACAAACAACAGGATGACAATAAGATTTTAACAATAAAAAAGAAAAGAAAATGCAAAAATGCTATTGTCAATCATAGAAGCCATTTCATGTGAAATGACAGCACGAAACAGTATTTTGCTGACATTTAAGCAGGGAAACAGTGAGTAACACATTTGTTTCAAGAGAAGTCACAAAGGTGGTTTGTACAGACCACCATGAAAGGGGATAAAGGAAAAATGACTTGGGAAACATTTAAAATGCTGACAAGCCTGAATGAATGCTAACAAAGGAGGATGGAAAAATAAGATATTCATTTAAAAAAATAGTCTGAAATGTAAGAATGAATTTTCTGTCCTAGTTAAAACTGAATGGATAACAACTCACATTCATGGAAATGTGGAAAAGAAATAAGTTTATTGGATGCAAATAACAAAAGGAAAATGATTTACTGGGTAATTTTACATCCTGAAAAAAACACAAAGGAGCTAATTTTAAACGGCTAACAAATTTCAATTTGTAAGTGTTTGCAAAATGCTTTGAAGATGCAAAGTGATGTATGTGTGTTTGGCAGAAAAAGAAAAGGACGCCAACTATGTAAAACCAGATGGAGTGTGAAAAACATGGAGGGAAGAAAGCATAGATTCAAAACAGTGAAAACAAAAACAAACAGTTGCTCTGAAAGAGATGAAATTTTAGTTGTAATTTGGAGTAACAATGTCAGAGGATACTGCATGAAAAATTTTTTTAATGTTCCTTTCTGAAAGTTCTGTTAATGTTAACAAAATCAACAGGTAAGATAGCACATCTCTTCAGGATGCCATTTTTCTTCATGTTTGAGGATAGATGCCCTCGAGAACCTCAGACAGATGGGGTTGGCAGCAGAGGCTTTGCCTTGGCCTCCAGTGCCCATGTGTGAAGGTTCTAGGGTTTGTGACCATAGAGTTTTTGTGCATGAATTATCTCTGCTTAAAATTCTGTTTCTTTTGTGAGTTTTTTTTCCCATTTCTTGGTGTGCATTGGTATACCAACTTCATTTGGTTTCTCCTTACCAAATCAGGGGATTGTTCTTTTCCTCAGCATTTCATGGTTAAGTTGTATTACTTGCAATTATTCTTTTTTTGTGTGTTTCTCCTTTTGGCCCTTTCCTGATCACTAGCCATGGGTTCCTAGGTATTTTCCTGTTATCCAAGTAATTTTAACATTTGTTATGGCCAATAGAACTTTACTACAAGAAAAAAAATTATAGGGATTGACATAGTAGAGAAACTTATTCTTTCTTTAATTCATTCATCTATTATTAAGTGGCTGTTACTGATACTATGCCAAACACTAAAAGATAAAGAAATAAAACATAGGCCTCTGTCTAGTAATGATAAAAATCTGGACAGAAAAATATACAAATTAGGACATATATAAGAATAAAAATCTCATGAGATGAGACTATTGGAGAGATTATTTGTAGTGATCAAGGAAAACTTCATGAAAGAGGGGATATTTAAGCCGGAACTGGGACTGAATTTAATTGAAGTCAGCATGCATTCATTAAATGTATATAGTGCCTACTATATACTAATTACTGAGATAGGCATTGGATAATTGGCAAAAATCTAACAGAGAGAGGTAGTGAAGGGAAGGACTTTATAGACCCAATTCTGTGAGCAAAGGAACAGAAACGGAAGCATGAGGCAAGTTCAGAGAGCAGAAATGTCTACTTTGGCCAGAGCATAGACTGTGTGAGGTGGAATAATATGGGATAAATATGGAGAAATAGGTAATAATGATGATGAAAGTGATGATGTTGATAATCATGATAACTAGCATTTATATGGCATTTTAAGATTTGCAAAATGCTTACAAGTTTTATCCCATTTGATTTTCACAAAGACTCTGGGAAGAAGATATTATCTACATTTAACAAATGAGAATACTGAAATAGACACAGGTTAAGTGACTTGCCTAGGATCACATAGCTAGTAAGTGTCAGAGGCAGGATTTGAACTCAGATTTGAATGGGCAGCCAGATGGCAAAGTGAATAATAGAGTACTGGTCTTGGAATCAGGAAGATACAGTTTAATGAGTTTGAATCTGGCCTCAAACAGTATGCGACCCTGGGTAAGTCACCTCACCCAGTTTGACTCAATTACTGTATCTGTTAAATGAGCCTGAGAAAGATATGGCAATCTGCTTCAGAATCTTTGCTAAGAAAACTCCAGATGGGTCACAGAGAATCAGACACAATTGAAAACGATTGAACAAAAACTAGTTGTGAAAACCAAGAAGGTATAACAGGGCAATTGGGTGAGAATGTTTTAGCAGTGCTCTACCATGATGAGAATGATACATTTAGAAGATTAGTCTGACACTGGTGTATAAGATGAATCCTGGAGAAGGAATATAGAGTGGAGAGATATATATTAGTTGCCTATTATAGTAATCCAGTCCAGAGACAGTGAAGATTTGAGTAATAATTATAGAAGTTTATATTTATTCAGTGCTTAAAGTTTCCAAAGCTCTTCAATGCATGTTGCCTCATTTGTCCTTTGAGTGATGACAATGGTGAGTTGGAGACAGATGTGAGAAAAATTTCAAAGAGAGTAGACTGACTTGATGGCTAATTGGATGAGTAATGCAAGGGAGAAGAAGGAACCAAAGAGGAGAAGCCCTGGAATGGCAATAGAAAGAACAATGATTTTGAATGCAAAGAACCTAGATTTAAAGATTGACTCTGTGACCTTTAGTGAGTCTGGACACTGGACTTTGAATTATGAAATATCTGAGTTCAAATCCTTGTTATTGCTGTGATCCTGGGCAAATGACTTTCTTCCTCTCAATCTCCTCAGATAAAACATTAGGGTGTTCAACTATGAGAAATGCTTTCTAGCACTATAGTTAGGATCTTATAATCCTTCCCACTCCAGATGTATGATTTACAGCCAATATGATGCTATGACAGTCTTTCCATAGGGAAAAGAGTTGAGCGATTTGTAGAATGGGCAAGTCAAAAGAAAGCCTAGGTGGAAAGATGATGGTCCTGATTTCATTTCTTGACACAATTTAATGTTAATTATGATTCCTGGGTGATGATGGAACTAAAGATGTCAAATATGAGAGTCCGACAGACATGGCTACTAGTTAACACTGTCATTCTGTAGTCAAGTTTGGCATAATCCTTGACACTGAGGTAGCTGCTGGACAACGCACCTATTTTTTTCCTTAGGTTTTCTATTTCTTTTTTTGTCACTCCATTTCTGGAAAACCAAGTAATAGTGGTGGTACATACATGATATTTTCAGTTCTGTATTGCCTAGGAAGAGGTATGGCTAGTTGAAAGAACACTGGATCTAATCTCAACCATTTACAAAATGTGTGACCTTGAACAATTCACTTCATCTTTGTGGCATTTTGTTTTCACAAATACTACTACTACTACTACTACTACTACTACTACTACTACTACTACTACTACTACTACTACTACTACTACTATTACTACTACTACTACTACTATCCTCCTCCTCCTTCTCCTCCTCCTCCTCCTCCTCCTCCTACTACTACTACTACGACTACAACTACTCTTCCTCCTTCTACTACTACTACTACTACTACTACTACTACTACTACTATTACTATTCATACTACTTCTACTACTACTAATATTACTACTACTATTACTATTACTATTAATATTACTTCTACTACTACTAATATTACTACTACTGCTGCTGCTACTACTACTACTACTACTACAACTACAACAACTACTACTACAAAAACTAGCAACAACAATAACAAAAATTAAATAGCATTTTAAGGTTTGGGAAGGGCTTTACAAATATAATCTTATTTTATTCTCACAGCAATCCTGGGAGGTAGTTGTTAGTAATAATCTTATTTTATTGATGAAGAACTAAGTCAGAAGTATTTAAAAGACTTGCCGAGGGTCAGTTAGCTGATGGGTATCTAAATCCAGATTTGAACTCTGGTCTTCCAGACTTCAAGTGTGTTATCTCTATACTCTCTAGCTACCTCATATGTAAAATGAGGTAGTTGGGCTTGATTCAAGGGTTTCTTAACATTTTTTTTCCTTGGCAAGGATCCTTTTGGCACTTTGGATATGCATAATAATGTACATAGATTACAAAGGAAACCAATTATATAGAAATATAGTAATAAAAACTCTTTTGTTAAAGTTCTTGGTCTCCAGGTTAAGGACTTTCAGAGATGATCTTTGTGATGTTATTGGATCTAGGTTCCATAAATAGCTCTTTATAACAATATCCGGATGAAAGGTTTTTCTTCATTTTCTGGAACATCACAGAATTGGTAAAGGCTAATCACATTACTTTTTTTTTATTATTTCTTCAGTTTGTGGAAATTGTAGTATGGCAACTCCTTCCATCAGTGAAGAGCAGAAGCGTTTTGTGACCTATAATTTTAGAGATTTGATTGGAGTCACTGGGAAGTTAAGTGACTTTGCTAACATCATGCATTTAGTAATAATTAAGCCTCAATTTTGGGCGTTTAAATTTAGATTCAATATTCTTTTTAATAGCCATTCTGCTTCCTAGTTATATATTATATAAATTGATATATATATATATATATATATATGTGTGTGTGTGTGTGTGTGTGTGTATAACTATGTATAAGGAGTATTTGAAATTAGGTCTTCCTAACTCCAAGCCTGTCTATTGGCCTTTATATCATCCTTTTTCTCAACCCCAAAATATGTAGACAGAATAATATGTTTTTGATGTGAAGGTGGTACAAGAAGAGGGGAAGCAGGGTGGTGCAATGGATAGAGTACTGAATCTGTAGCCAGGAAAGCCTAGGTTCAAATCCAAAAAGTTACTAGCTATGTCACCCTGGTCAAATCACTTAATCTTGTTTGCCTCAGTTTCCTCATATGTCAAATTCTCTGGAGAAGAAAATGGCAAACTATTCTAGGATCTTAGCAATGAAAACTCCAAATGGGGTCATGAACAATCAGACGTGACTGAAGCAAAACTGAAAAGAAACTATCGTACTTGAGGAATAGCTTTTAAACTAAAATCATGAAAGAGATCTAAAGATGGCTCTTAAAATCATGACCTCCACTCTGCTATTATTGTAGAAGTAGAGATTTAGTTTCCAGAGATCCATGTCACCATATTTCAGAATACAACTTTCAGATCAGGAAGCAGCAGGGAGACAAACCTAGCTTGGGCTGATTTTTCTTTTTTGTTTAAAGAGGTCATTGTCAAAATAGTCCTTGCCTGTAAATATTCAGGGGAAAAATAGAAGAGGTTGAAAGAATCTCAAAGAAAGTAATCATGGATGGCTTAATGAACCTTCCTCACTGGAATCCCTCTTCATCTTGATTTTTCCTAGTGAAGTAATGCTCTACAGATAGGACCTTTGACTTATTGGATTAAGAAAAGTTTGTCTAGTTTATTTTGACTTCCTGGGTGGTGAGTTGTTCAGAGACCTCCTGTTGACAACAAATATTTGTATTGTAATTCCATTATGCAACAACATAAACCCCACAGACTGTGCTTTCCTTCCCAGAGTTTGTCTTCTCTATGGAGCAAAGGGGTTAAACCACGTTGGGCTCTGTTGTAACCTGTGAACCTCACTCAGGTTCTTTATTTGGCATTACTTTGTCTCTCCTCATTTTGTCACTTGCGTCCTCCGCTTATTGAGTCATGGATGACATGTCTAACCTGTGAAATGTATCTGGTAGCCTGAGACTTCAAATTACCCATTTCAGGAACACAAAGATGTTTGTACCAGGGACAGTCTGTTTCTGGGTCTTCCATAAAGGATAAGGTCTAACTTCTCTAGGGACAGTGCCTTGAATAGAGCTGACAACTAAATTTTTGGATTGTTCTTCCCATCGCTTATACATAGGACATCTCAATTTAGCCCAAAGTCAGCTACCCTAGCCATGTCCAAGACAGCCCTACAAACCCAGCATCCCTTCCCCTGTGAGATTGTACTAGGGATGTGTTGGTAGGCATTTGAATGAGAAGAGAGAGGTAAGGCAAAGCCAGGTTAGGGATGACTAAGGACAGAGTCCATCTCCTCTCATGCTCTACTTTACCGGGGAAAGGGGAAGACCAAGAGGTAATAGAATGAACTGAATGGAATCAGTGGCTGGCTGCCAAAAAGCTTCTTACAGCCCAAACCTGTCCCAACTTTTTGAGCATACCAGAACCTAATGAAAGTAACTAAAGAATTGGAATGCTTTATACTACCTTTCTCATAGTTTTCATAGCAGCACAAGAAGGAAGGCATGCCAAAGTAATAGATGACACAAGAAGCAATAGAGGAATAGGAGCATGAAACATGTAATCATGTTAAAAATGATTATTAATAAATGTTAAAAAATTAAAAAAAAAAGAAGCAATAGAGGACACCCATTTCACTTTGTATATTAAATGTTAGTAAAGCTTTTTAAAAAAGTAAAAGCTGTTATTTTACTTGGTATTTAGAGGATAGGTAATAAAATTGAGGTTCTTATGACTATTGTCTTTTAAAAAAATGAAATATTATTTTATTTGGACGAATGCTACCTTTTCTTTCTCTTTCCCTAATACCTCCTCCCACTATCCACTGAGAAAGAAAGGAAAACAAAACTCACATGTGACAAATTTGTATAGTCAAACAAAGCAAGTTCCCTGGCAATCTCAAAAAAAGTGTCACTTTATATGGAGTTCATTCTGTTTCTTTTTTCTTTTAAACAATAAAATAAGACCAATTTATTAAAAGAAAACATTACAATATTAGAGAATATAATTTCTAATTGGCTGAAAGATCAGGGACTTTCCAAGTTGGGAAGGGGAGACTGAACAGGTACAATTCCCTGAATTCAGTAAAAGAGGTGTCCCACTCCTAAGTACCTATATATGATCAAAGGAACATGGGGACAATAATTATTTGACCACTATGGGACCAGTTTTTGGATAAAATATATAGGTTGCTTGAAATGTACAATTATGAGAAAACTCCTTTTATCAGTCTTAGGATCTAACTGTTTCTGACAAACATAAAACCAAGTCCTTGGTTAAAGGTCTCTAAACAGCAGATACAGGTGCTCCAATTTCCCAGTTATGCAAACCAAGATTCAAACAATGCAATAAAGTTTTCTTCCAATTCCTACAACTGAATAAACTTTTTTATACAACACAGAATTTGGACCAGTGTTCTAATTTTTTTTTCCATTTCCTTATCAGTAAACTTTATTAAGTTCTTACTATGTGCTGGGCATAACTGATGAAAATACAAGTATAAAGAAAAAAAGTCTCTACCTTCAAGGAAGGTATTTTTTTTTAGTTTATTTATTCAGTAATTTAGAATATTTTTCCATGGTAACATGATTTGTGTTCTTTCCCTCCTCTCCTCTCATCCCCCTCCCATAGCCAACAAGCAATTCCATTACATATGTCATTGATCCAGACAAATTTCCATATTATTAACAATTGCACTAGGGTGATTATTTAGAGTCTACATCCCCACTCATAGCCCCATTGAATCATGTGATCAAGGAGCTGGTTTTCTTCTGTGTTTCTTCTCCCACAGTTCTTCCTCTGAATGTGGCTAGTTTTCTTTCTCATAAGTCCCTTAGAAATGTCTTGGATCTTTGCATTGCTGCTAGTACAGAAGTCCATTACATTCTAAAGTGTATCAGTCTCTATGTACAATGTTCTGGTTCTGCTCCTTTTACTCTGCATCAGTTCCTGGAGGTCATTACAGTTCACGTGGAATTCCTCCAGTTCATTATTCCTTTCAGCACAATAGTATTCCATCACCATCACAATTTGTTCAGACATTCCCCAATCAAAGGGCATCCCTTTATTTTCCAATATTTTTGCTACCACATAGAGCGTGGCTATGAATATTTTTGTACAAGTTTTTTTTTCCCTTATGATCTCTTTGGAGTATAAACCCAGCAGTGTTATGGCTGGATCAAAAGTCTTTTAAAGCCCTTTCAGCATCATTCCAAATTGCTTTACAGAATGGTAGGATCAATTTACAACTCTACCAGCAATGCATTAATGTACCAATTTTGCCACATCCCCTCCAACATTTATTACTTTCCTTTGCTGTCATATTAGCCAATCTGCTAGGTGTGAGGTGGTACCTCAGAGTTGTTTTGATTTGTACTTCTCTAATTATAAGAGATTTAAAACACTTTTTCATATGCTTATTGATAGTTTTGATTTCTTTATCTGAAAACTGCCTATTCTTGTTCCTTGCCCATTTATCAATTGGGGAATGGCTTGATTTTTTGTACAATTGCTTTAACTCCTTATGAATTTGAGAAATTAGAATTTTGTCAGAGGTTTTTGTTATAAAAGTTTTTTCCCAATTTGTTGCTTCCTTTCTAATTTTGGTTGCATTGGTTTTGTTGGTACAAAACCTTTTTAATTTAATGTAATCAAAATGATTCATTTTACATTTTGTAAAATTCTCTATCTCTTGCTTGGTCTTAAAATCTTTCCTTTCCCATACATCTGACAAGTATACTATTCTATGTTCACCTAATTTACTCATGGTTTACTACTTTATATTAAAGTCATTCACCCATTCTGAGTTTATCTTGGTGTAGGGTGTGAGATGTTGATCTAAACCTAATCTGTCCTATACTGTTTTACAATTTTCCAAGCAGTTTTTGTCAAATAGTGGGTTTTTGTCCCCAAAGCTAGGATCTTCGGGTTTATTCATCCTGTTTCTAAGAGGAGGTAGGTTGCATGTTTCATCACGAGTCCTCTAGAATTCTGTTGGGTTCTTATTTTTTTAATTGGAGTTCCTAAATCTTTCAAAACTGTTTGTATTTATTGTTTTCATTGTATAAGTTATTCTCCTGTTTCTGGTCACTTTACCCTGAATTAGTTCATACCTGTCTTCCTAATTTTCTCTGAAACTATGTCTTTCATCATTTCACATAGCAAAATAGTGTTCCATTGCATTCACATCCCATTACTTAACAGAGGTCCTTAACCAGGGGTCTGGGAAATCATTTAAATAATTTTGATCAGTGTGCTTAATTATAACTTTGTTTCCTTTGAAATCCTATGTATTTTGTTTTAGACGTTTTCAAATATTATTCTGAAGAAAAGTCTAGAGGCTTTACAAGACTGCCAAAATTTAAGAACTCCTGTTATAAAAATTCTAATAATTTCTTCTCTTATGTCAATGAATCATCTTGTACATCCTTTAGCCCATTCTACTTTTCTTTTGAAGGAGAAAGGAATCCAAGAGAATGATGCTAAACTCAGACAAGGTTGTCTCTTGGTCTTTCACTTCAAAACTGAAATTATGAAACTGGCATTGATATAGAACACATTTGACTAGATCTCTTTATCTCACTAAGCCCTGTGGCTGGGGTTCCAGGACACAGTTTTCTTTAAGCCTCTTTTAAAAAACTAAGTGTATCAGGCCACAGACTGTCATCCCTCTGGATCTGTTTGTGTTTCACAGATAATTGAGTGTGTTTGAGGAATAAGTGACAGGCACCAAAAGGCTTGGTAGGAGATAACCTCTTCCCCAATCTCTCTGGAGGATATTGAGTTTCTCCTTTCTGCTGTTCCTCACCCCTTTTCATTTGGTTTCTCCTAACCAGAGTTAAAGCTTCCTTACCATTTGGTGCTCGATGTTAATAGCAAGCAGTTAAAAGGCTCAGAAGTTATTCCCTTCCTGGCCATAATGACTTGTGCATGCACCACAATCTTAGGAACTGAGTTTAAAGAGAAGCATAAACAACAGGATTTGTTTTCATGTGGCCTCACAATCTTTTTTTTCCCTTTTGGTTAGGTTAAAGTAGTACCTTTTGAGCAAAACTGAAAGTATTTGTTTCATATTTCATTTCATTGGGTAAGACTATTAAAGCATATTATAAACTATGATTGAACAAAAGGAACTTGAAAGAAAGAGATGAAAGAAAAGTTTATTCTATAACTTTTAAATCATAACCTATGTATCCTCAGTGCCTGGTAGAAGAATAATGAAAATTATAGAGGAACAATGACTATAAATACCTTATATTTGTCCGTACTCCTTTAAAAAAATCTCTTAGAGTATGCTGGCCTTTAACATAAATAAAGCTATTCTTTCAGGCTCCTTGCTCCAATCAAGTTTAGTTACACTGAAACCTGTCTGTAAGACCCCCACAGGGAGTGAGGAAACATGCCCTTTGCTGGCAGGTGGTCTTTCTGCAAGCACTTTCCAATTGAAAACATATGTCTGTGAGTGTGAGGAGGCTTCTGTTAAGGCAGAGAAGAATCTCATGCCAGGGAATGGTTGAATTATATAGGCAAATGCAAGAGAAACATGTTATGTTTCTGCCTATCCCTTTCCTCCCATTACAGTGTTTGAGGCTTTTAGCAATTTAATAGAAGAACTAAAACCTTTGCTCCCACTCTTCTCTCGGCTGGAAATTTTTGATATCTGTTAACATGGCAAAATCATAGTATTAGGATAATAATGTTTCTGCCTTCTTTCCAGTCAGATAGGACCTCTTTATTCTTCTTCTCATCTCCAGGTCATTTACAACAGGGCTCTATGACTGATAACAAGAGATGGATCTTTTTGGAGATAAGACTCTTTAGGCAGGTCTCTGATGTCACCAGAGGGAGTCAAAGAGATGATATCTGCCAAAAGAAATATGGGTCAACAAACCTCTCCTCCCTTCTTCCAAGAAAGGAAAAAAATAGACAAACAGAGACAGAGACACAGAGACAGAGACAGAAATATGTAGGAAGAGAGAGAGAGAGAGAGAGAGAGAGAGAGAGAGAGAGAGAGAGAGAGAGAGAGAGAGAGAGAGAGAGAGAGCTCTTTGTTTTGGTAAAATCTGTTTTTCCATGAGCAGATGAGTACAGGAAATGTAAAGTACACATTTTCCTCCAGCAGTTCATATTTTCAACCAATCACAAAAGGAAGGGGAAAAAGCAACATCAGCATTATCAGGCTACTATAACACTAGGCTTCGCTGTAGAGCACAAAGGACTTGTGTTCTCTTCACTTCTCACAAACAGAAAAGGGTTAGAGGTGAGAGCTCTCTAACCCTCCCTTTTAGGGCCAGCTCAAAGGCAGTATTTTCTTCTTCCTTTAAAAAAAATTCCACTTAAAAAATTTTAACAAGCACTTTTCTCTCTCTCTCTTACCCCTCCTCCACTGAAAATTCAAAAGAAAAAATGCCAAACTCTTATAACAAATATCTGTAGCTAAGTAAATCAAGTTCTTGTATTGGTCACATATAAACACGGATACCTCATTGTGATTTTTGAATCCATCATTTCTCTGTCAAGAGGTGAGTAGCATGATTCATTTTTGATCCTGAGGAGCCATAGTTATTAAATTGTTTGGTTAGAGTTCTTACATCTTTCAAGGTTGTTTATCTGTGCTGTGTTGCTATTGGATCCATTGTTCTGGTTTTGCTCACTTCATTCTTCTTCAATTCAAACAAGCCTTCCCAAGTTTCTTTGAATCCATCCCTTAACTAATCTCTTATGGAAAAAGAGCTTTCCATTATAGTCATGTACCGTAATTTCAGTCTTTTCATAATAAATGAGCATCTCTTGTTTTCAAGTCCTTTGCCACTACAAAAAGAGCTGTTCTATTTTGTACACATAGTTATATTTCCTTTTTATTTTATCTTTTGGGGTAAAAATCATTTGTGTTAATTGCTAATTGCTTCTCTGGTCCCTCTTAGCTTTCTATTTTCTATTAAAAAGGGTAGTATTTAGCTTCTAGAACCTGAATTTCTTACATGCTCACCCTCTTCATTGCTCCAACTAGCACTTTCTTTTAGGAGAAATCAAAATAAGCCCTAAATTCAAGTTTTAATGTCCTGCTTGGAAGAGTTAATTGCTACAGTTAATAAAACTAAACTTTAGCTTGTAGCTTCCAAAGAAGTCTTTTAATCTCCTGAACCAAAACAGATGGGTCCTGACATAGATAGTAGATGAAACACAAAACTCTATGAGAGCTGCCCTTGTCCATTTTTAAACAAGTCAAAGATTTAATGTACTTCTTAGGTGACTAAATGTATTAGGAAGAGAGAAGGCAAAATAAGTATAAAGAAAACAGCTAAGCACATGAGAAAACAACTCATAAATGAACACTTGATGACAAGCAAGCAGAGGGGGAAGAGGAGTGGGACAGAGACAACTCATTTCTTCCACATTACCCTCAAGGCACCTGCATCAAACTGGAGTTTCAGCCACGTAGGCATTCTGCCAGGAATGATCAAAGAAGTCTATATACCTCTCCAATCCCCCTCACCCCCACATTGTCCTCTCTTCTCCCTGTCAGCCTGGGAATGGAAACTTCATCCCAGCTGCTAATGCCACCCAGGGAGGGAGACCACCCCTTCCCTTAATTTAGAACCATTGCACCAAAGTCAGCTCATTGCTTCCCTGCCCTTCTCAGTTTTCACTTCTCATTTAATTTTTCCCATAGGTCCTGCCCAAGTTTTCTGCTCTGCTTGTTACATCATGTTATAGTTTCTTTATGTTTTCCTGGGCTAAAGGCAGTCAGGGGACTACATATCTCAAAATGCTTCAAGAGAGTTAGCAATATTTACCTTAGACATTTTTAGTATTATACTACTTAGTAGGGTTTTACATGTCTCCCTGAAGTTTGCAATTTTGCAGTCCCTTGCAAAATCAGATTTTGTATCTGAAATTATGTTATATAGAGTTAAATAGACATCAGCATATAATCTAAGAGTTCCAAGTAACCAGTCACCTTAGAGTACTTTGGACAGCAAATATATGACAACAACACACGAGTCCCTCTCAGTATAAGCACTTTTAAACACCTAGTAATGACCTGGTCAAACTTTGAGCTTACTTTGATAAACTCTTCATGCAGCTGAATCTCTAGTAGATTTTAGTTGCATTGATTCAAAGGAAGAAGGAAGTTTACTTCTTCAGAATTTAAATTTACCTGATAGTTTAAAAATAGAGCAAGTTGTTAAGGTATACATCTACAGGAGCTTAAAGAATAAAATGAAACCAGGCCAGCAGTGCCAGAGAAGTTCTGGGTATTGAGCTCATAGAAATTATCCCAAAATCCAAATGCACTTTGTGAAACAGTCACATTGTTAACAAACACTAGCTAAAAACAATAGATTAGCGTGGGGTAGTCTGGAGCTCACTTTGATATTTCAAATGATCAATTATGTCTTTCTTCCATGTTGGTACTGTCTTCATTATCAGAGAATAAGCTCTTTCACCTCTTAATAGATAGTCTACATACACTGCTGTAGCAAAAAGAATTCTTTACTAGGTAATCAACTTGAAGCTACACATCACTAAAATCAGTGAGTTTGATCCTCAGAAGACAGTACATTTCTGCATATTTTAATTTAATTTTGTTTTTTTTTGGTAGGCTATGCATGAACTTTTGTTTTGATGGAAGAGCTTTTGAAAATCAAGGGTTCCCTAAACATCACAATGAGGAAGTTTGGTGCCACTGATCATTTAATGAAACTCTGCCATGACATCATACAGCAATTCCCAAACTATTTATGTACCCTATACAATCTTAATATTTATTAGTAACAGTAATCCAAAGTCAGTAGCTGAGTGGCAAAAAGAATAGATTCCTGGGCCCCAAGGAAGGAAAAGTCATCCTCAAGTTCAAATCTGGCCTTAGACATTTATTAGCTATATGAGCTTGGGCAAGTCACTTAGCCCTGTTTGCCTCAGTTTCCTCATCTGTAAAATGAGCTGGAGAAGAAAATGTCAAATGACAAGCCATTCAGGCGTCTTTGTCAAGAAAATCCCCAGAAAGGTCACAAAGAGTCAGACACAACTGAAATAATTGCACAACAACAAACCCAATGCCAAAGGAATGTGGCAGATTGAGACAGCCTTAGAGTATGGAAGATTTTGTCCTATTTTTGACAAATACTAACTGTTTGATGCTAGACAAATCACTTAATCTCTCAGTGCTTCAGGAAATATTTTAATATTTATGACTATATAATTTGGGGCAGCTAGGTGGCTCAGTAGATAGAATGCCAAACCTGGAGGAGAGAGGTCCTGGGTTCAAATATGGCCTTAAACACTTCCTATCTTTGTCATCCTGGGCAAGTCATTTAACCTCATTTGCCTAGCCCTTATCACTCTTCTCCTCCAGAATCAATACTTAGTATCAATTTGTAGACAGAAAGTGTATTTAAAAAAAAGACTATTTCACAAGAGATGTTGAAATGAATCGATAGAGAGACTTGCCTACACCAATAAAGTCATAGATTTAGTCAAAATAAACCAATAATAAAACATTTAATATAATACTTTAAAGTTTAAATCTATTATTTCATTGGAGCTTCATAAATGTCCTATAAGATCAGAACTACAGATATTTATACCCCAATTTGTAAATGAGGAATCCAAGTCAGAGACATTGTGTCTGAGTCAAAATTTGAAGAAGTCTTCTTCATTACAAGTGATACACCATCTCCAGATCTTCAAAGAGGAATGTCTCAGATTTACAAGAGGAAGTTAAGTGCTATGGTGGATAAAATACTGAGCCTGGAATCAGACTGCCCTGATTTTACTTATTAGCTATGTGACTTTTGGGTGAATTACTTAACCCCTTTCAACCTCAATTCCTCTGTAAAATGGGAATAATAATAGCACCTGCCCCTCCAGCGTTGTTGCAAGGATAAAATGAGGCAGTACTTTAAAAGTGTTTTGCAAACCTTAAAACATTTTATAAATTCTAGCTATCATTGCTATTATGAGTACAAACTATTTAGTTTGTTGTTGTTGCTGCTGGCCTAATAAAAGACATTATATTTTTTGCCTTTCCCTCCATGGGACGTCTTTGAACTTAAGAGTAGAAAGTCAGTCTCTCAGGTAAAGGAAAAAGTCACAGTGATAAACTGTGGAAAATGTTGGAAATGAAAAAGTTTTTTTTTTCAACTCTATTTTCTTTTTAAGAAGCCCTCTCACTGCTGACATAATAGTGACTTATGAGAAGAGGATCTGACAATGTAAATAGTGTTATATTAGCAGGTTGGAATTCTCAAGGAACAATTTGAGTAACAGGCACTCAGGTGTCAAGAAAACATTTGGCTGCCTGAGGTGGTGCCCTCTGGCTCTTATGAAGTCAGGCTGGCAGCAATAATGAGAGAATGATGCTCTGTATTTGTAAAGTGTTTTTCAGACATTACTTCATTAATAATGAGAACATTCTTCAGAGTGTAGGAAGCAAGTTCATCCCACGTTTTATAGAGAATATACCTGTGCACATTGTGATTAATTGATTTCCCCTGGGGCACAGAGAAAGCTAAGTGCTGGAGGGAGAAGCATGACCTGGTCTAATGAGGTCCAACCTACTTTCAAAAATAGGAAAGTTTTATGTTTCTAGAGAGAATGAATATAAACTACAGAGATATCACTGTTTATAACATATTCTAGGGTCTCAACTAAATGCCCACCCTCAGCTCCCTAGACCCTCATAATCCTAACAGTTAGCATTTGTATAGTACTGAGAAGTTTGAAAAGTTCTTTATGAATACTATTTCACTTTATTCTGACAATCCTGCAAGGGAAGTGCCATTATTATCCCCATTTTACAGATGAGGAAACTGAGGCAGAGATAGGTTAAGTTAATTGCCAAGGGTCACAGAGGTGATAAGTGTTTGAAGTCAAATTTGAACTCAGGTCTTTTGGACTGCAGGACCAGCACTCTATTCACAGAAAGAGATGGCTGGGGAAGTGTACCTGAATTTGTTAAGCTCTTCTTCAGACTTATTTTTTTTTATATTTTTAAACCCTTAACTTCTGTGTATTAGTTCCTTGGTGGAAGAGTGGTAAGGCAATGGGGGTCAAGTGACTTGCCCAACGTCACATAGCTGGGAAGTGTCTGAGGCCAGACTTGAACCTAGGACCTCCCATCTCTAGGCCTGGCTCTCAATCCACTGAGCTACCCAGCTGCCCCTTCAGACTTATTTTTTATTATTCAGTTCAAAATATTCAATACAAGACATGATCAAATAGCTATTAAGTATTTAAAGGTGGATTTGCATTTGAGTATTCCTGACTCTTAAGTTTAATGCCCTATCCATTGAGCCACATCCATGTCTTGTTAAGATAATATCAATTATGGGCTGGTCACTACTAAGGGTGTGAAACAGTAATTTGCCAGCCCCATTTGCTGTCCCTCTACTGTCAAATGGAAACACTTTGGAAGTGGGGTGGAGTTTATCATTTCATACTAATTTAGCTTTCATATAGTATTTCATTGAATAGTGCAGTTCTTAGATTTTAATAGGGAAATAAATAACTTTATTTTGAGGATAGAAAAGTGTATGCAAGACAAGTCAGGTGTAGGTACAATGGAAGATGTCTTGTCACTAATCAAGCCTGAAAGTTACAATTTTTGTCCATTATATTTGGACAATATTCCTGTCTGTCTGTCTGTCTATGTATCTATCTATCAATCTATCTATCTATCTACATCCATCTATCTATATCTATATCTATATCTATATCTATATCTATATCTATATCTATATCTATATCTATATCTATCTATATCTACATCTACCTCTACCTCTACCTCTACCTCTACCTCTACCTCTACCTCTATCTCTATCTCTATCTCTATCTCTATCTCTATCTCTATCTCTATCTCTATCTCTATCTCTATCTCTATAGCTATATCTATCTACATCCATCTATCTATATCTATATTTATATTTCTACATCCATCTATCTCTATCTCTATCTCTATCTCTATCTCTATCTCTATCTCTATCTCTATCTCTATCTCTATATCTTTATCTATCTATCTCCATCCATCCATCTCTTTGTCTATCTACATGTATGTGCATACATGTATGTACACATGTATGTGTGAATCCACATCTCTATCTTCAGAAAAATCCAAATTTCCCTTCTCTTTGAAATTGTTTCCCTTTGTTCCTTCAGAATTTCATTCTTAAGTATTACTTTTCCATCTTGGACTGATTTTCTCTGAAGTTTCTGTTCTACATTGGTGAAGAGGGTACCCACACTTGAAGTTCTTCACATTAGTTAAATATCTAAGACTTATTTAGATCTTTAATCTCTATACATATATGCTTAGAGAACGCACATACACATATATGTATAAAAGTGCACACATAGTACATGAGGCTATTTGTGTATAAATGTGTATAAATAGTTAGGTTGTCAAAAAGACTTTAAATAACCAAACCTGAATGCCTAGAACCTCAAGGAAATACAATGAGAGACAAACTGGTCTTTCTTGGATAAAAACATCCTTCTCCTTCCATCATCAATTTGTGCTCACTATCTAAGATAATCTATTATATCATTGATCATCAATATTTTATTCATCCTTTAAGACCAAGCTGACATGCCACCTCCTTCATGAAATCTATTCTAATTTGTCAAGTTGGCAGTTATAGACTTATATATAACAATAATAATGGTAATAATAGTAAATGATAGTATTTATACATCATTTAAAGCTTTGTGCAGTGCTTTACATGCCTTCTCTCATTTGGTCCTCCAAGCTACCCTTTGATAATAGGTGCTATTATTTATAATTTATAGAAAAGTAAATGGAGGTTGAGAAGTTAAGGGACTTGCACATGGTCACACAGTAAATATCTGAGGTGAGATTTGTATTGTTTTCATGACTTCAAGTTCAGTATCTTAGATATATAATTTTATAGACACATATACATATTTGCATATGTATACATGCATACATGGATATATGTACATAGGAGAACAGAATTTGAAGGTTGAAAGAAATTCTCATCATACAGCTAGTTCAATAAATACACAAAGGAATTTTTCACTTTAATATGCCCAGCAAGTAATTATCTAGCCTCTATTTGAAGACTTCCTTGGGGGGAAGAACTAATCACTTCTTCAGGCAAACTTTTATACTTAAGGACTTCTGTAATTGTTAGAAAAATTTTCTTGACATCAAACCTAAACCATCTCTTTGAAAATTTGAGCCATTAATCCTAGGTTTTCCCTCTGGAGTAATGAAGTTTAATCCTTCCTCCATATGAAACACCTTCAAATATCTGAATACAACTATAATATTCTTCTTTTTTTGGTTTACAAACATCCCTAGTCGCTTTAATTGATCCTCACCTGTCATGAACTCAAGGTCTCACACTACAAGTTTTCAATATTTTTCTTAAACTGTGATACCCACACAATGCTCTAGATGATGTCTGAGGGTAGAGTACATTGGGGATATCAATTCCCTATTCTTGTTCTTGGAAATGATGCCTTTTTCTTTTTACATGTTGATACAATATTAATAATATTTTTCTGAAATTTTATAATTCATGTTCTTTCCTTCCCTACCAGACCTCCCCTCTCCCCAAGATGGTGGGTAATATGATATAGGTTGTACATGTGTTATTATGCAGTATATATTTCCACATTAATCATATTATGAAAGACATATCACTTACAGTAGAGAAAAAATCATGAACAAAACAAAATATAGAATGGTAATGATGTCTCAATGCAGAACAAGATTACATTAGTTTTGGGGGTTTTTTTTGGCTGCTTTAACATACTTCTAATTCATACTAAGCTTGCAGCACACTAAACTCCCCAAATCATTTTTAGAACTGCTCACTAACCACATATCCCCCATCTTATATTTATATAGTTGATTTTTGTACCCAAGTACAAGGTAACACAATGGATTGTAGCATTCAGATTTTAACCAGTAAGGAATATGATGTAATTTTCCAAAGAATAACATATTTTATTAATGGTAGCATGAAATTCCCATTAACAAAGATCAGATCCTTTTTACTAGCTTCTTTCCATGAAAAAAACCCAGTGAGTCCTACCTCTTACTTACAAAGGGAATTGTGTTCTCTTCCTGATTGGCCTGACAGTAAGAACTTTGGACCTCTCCTGACAGCCCCCCATTGGTGGATATTTCCAAAGAGGAGGTTGACTAAGAGACCTCAACTCCTCCCTCATTACTTCATCATAGGGGAGGTGAGTCTTTGTTTTATCCTGGAAGATGACAGCTCTCCAGCTTTGTGGCTGGTCTAGCACACTCTCAAAAGGTTCAGAGTCCTCCAAGGTCTGCTTTGCCCTTAATCTTTTATAGATCTTTTTATAGATCTTATCAAAAGTCAAAAAGTCACAACTCAATTTTATAGCCTGGGAGTAGGATGGGAATCTGGGAGTATCCTCAGCTTGGGCACTGTTTCAGCTTCACCTGGGGGTGCTAGGGATAAGGGAAGATGATGTCACATAAATATCACCCTTCAATATTAATTTTCCTCAAGAAAGAGTGCTAGACCTGGAATCAGTAGTCTCATCTTCCTAAGTTCAAATCTAGCCTTAGAAACTTACTAGTTATGTTACCCTGGATAAATCACTTAGCTGTTTTTGGTTCAGTTTCCTCATTTGTAAAACAAGCTAGAGATTGAACAGGCAAACCACTCCAATATCTTTGTCAAGAAAACCCAAAACAGGGTCATGAAAAGTTGGACATGACTGAAAACAACTAAACAACCACAAGAAGACTTAACAAACACCCATGAATTTCAGATATCCTAATAAATTTCATGACAAATTCAACCCAATGATATAACCTATCAAAAGCCATTTGGTTACTGATTATTCTTTGTTAGCTCTTTCCTAACTTTGTGTCATCTACAAAACCAAAGAAAAGGCCAAGTTCTTATTTCTCCTTTGATCTTTGTTTTTCTCAATATGTTGTCTCCAGCTTCTCTCACCAGTCTCAGCTCGCTCTCGGCTATAGGATTCATTACATTATTTTTACATGATCTTAAAGACAACATAAATGATTTTCAGTTATATTTATTAGGGCTCATTCTGGGCTATAGGATTCCTTATGGTATTTTTTATCAGACTATGTCACGCTCTTCTTTTTGTCTTCTAGTACAGTATTACTACTATCTTCATAACATTTTAAAATCTAAGTTCGTTGATGAGTTTTCTGTGTATCTCGCATCACTGTCTTCAGAAAAATCCAGTTTTTGTTCATATTGGAATTCTTTCCCTTAAGAATTTTATTCTTGAGGATTTCCTATGCCTCTTGGGTGAATTTCCTCTCAAATTTCTGTTCTACTTTGGTGGAAGGAGCACCCATACTAGAATCTTTACATTGGCATATAGTAATATCTAATGCTTTCATAGACCTTTAAGGTTTTAAGGTATTTTAAATATAGTATTTAATTAATTTTCATAACAAACCTGTGAGGTGCAGGTATTTTTTTATTACTTTCCCATCTTATAGGTGGAGAAATTTGAAGCTGAGAAAGTTTAAGTGATTAGCTTCAGCTCACATATCTAGGAATTTCAGAGGGAGGAATTAAACTTAGACTTTCCTTACTCCAAGATCATTGCTTTTTCTTGCTATACCATGTCACCAACTCTACAGATTTGGACCAAAACTAAAGCCACAAATTATCTTCTATATGTCTATATAGCACTCTTCATAAATACAATCTTCAATTTGCACTAAATACATATTTGGCACAAATCTGTATTTCTCCCTCTGTTGTTTTAATGACATATATGTATATGTATGTATGTATCACATATGTGGCTAATGTGATTAGCCTCTAGTAACGCAAATTTATTCTAGAGAGGGATGAAAGTCTCACTGATGAGAACCTCATTACTTTGTGAGGCCATGCATTGTGTTTGTTATAAAATTCTTTCTTATATTGAGCCAAATTCTATGACTTTGTGATGCCCACTCATTAGTCCCAGAGTTGAACTAGGTCGATTATAAATGGAAAATTCATCTCTTTAAAAAGCCCACTTCTACAAACATTTTTAGCATTAATGAGAACAAGGCATCTTGGCATGGCCTTCCCTGAAACCGTTGAGTTGGCAGATTGAAAGATCAATATAACATTCACAGTACAGTATTAATTATCAACCTAATTACCTAGTAACAAAGTTAAATGAAAGATTAATGCTAATTAATTATACATTTTCCCTTTTAAATACCAAATAGATAGCTCACATGAATTTAAAAAAGCATACATACTCATATATTTTAATATGCAGTTTCACATAGGAAAGGAAAAGTACTTAATCACTAGTCGTACTGTCTCCAAATATTACAATTACTGTTTAGATCCAATCTTGGATTGTGTGAATGATTTAGATTGATAGATTATTAGAGTTGGAAAGGAATTTAGGAGTCTAATCCAAAAACTTTCTAAAAGGGATAGGAATTGTGCTTCAGAGAGCTTAGGTGATATGTCCAAGATTATACATTTTTTATTAGTGAGAAAGGTGGGAAAAGAACTGAATGTGCTATTTTCATTATATCACCTACTGTTTGTGCTTATTTGGGCCATTTCAAAAGCTTGATTGATGTATTATTAATTACTAAAGATCTTGAATTATTTCTTAAAAGAATACTTATGATGGTATTTGGAATTTTTTTCCTCTTAATTTTGCTTCAGTCAGACTATATATCTATTTTTTAGATCCCACAAGAGTCATGGAATTTAAAATGCATTTTGAGATTATGAATGAAGACCTCTATATTTTAGCTAAGCAGGTGTTTAGTTAAATAAATGCTTTCTGTGCTTTTAAGCAGAAACTTCTAATAAGGGCTCAGAGTTGTGCAGATGTTAGCATGTAACCTGCAATCTAAAACTTTGCTATGAGGAGGAAAATATAAACATAAATTTAACTACCATGACAACATGTATCATGATATGGTTAGATGCAAAATGTTCTAGAGATCTTGCTTAGAAAAATACTTTTATTAGTAAATAGTTTTTGATTCATTGAGTTTATAGGACTACTTAAAATTTTATTTAGTTTCTTTATTGATTACATGCAAAATTCATGTACAAAAGAGCAAATTGTAGTTTAATTTTGTTATGGGACTTGTCCCAGAAATCTGGCTTATATATTTTTAAAATCTTTTTCTCATTTGGATGTATTTTTGCATAACAACTAAAACAAACTACAACATATTTTATTACAGAGTAATACAGTCATTACTAAATATCCTGTGATATTTTATTATTTTGGATATTCATATGATCTATTACATTTGTAATTTTCCTAATTTTGGATGAACTCTGTATTCATGGCATAAATCAATCTAAATAGTACACAATCTGTTTTTTCATATAAAGGCTATTATTGACTTTGTTAATATTTTATTTAAATTTAATTTGTCCATATTTATTAGGAATATTGGGATCTTGGTTTTCCCTCTCCCGTTTTGTTAAGGTATCAAGGCCTTAATTCTGTCATTGATAGAATATGGTGGGGTCTCTTCTCTTCCTATTTTTGCGAATTAAAAACAATTGACTTCCATAGTAAAATAAATTCATTTCCTTTCTAGTTCTTTGTTGTTAATATATTAATGAATATACTAATATTTTTAATTCATTGGAAGATTTCCCCTTGTCATCTCTCCCTAGTTCATTTGGAATTTTAAATTATCAATCAAACTTGCCATTAGATGTTTGTCATTTTTAGTTTTAGATCTCAAATGAGAACTCTTCAAATACTTAGCTTATAACCCTTAGAACAAAGATGCTACATAGTAGATACTTAACAAATGTTTGCTGGCTGATTGATAATTACAAAGAAGTAATATATCCCATTTTAAATAAGGAATCTATAGTCTAGGAAAAGTTTAAATGTATTGTGAAAATCGTCCTGCAAACATGACAGTGTTTCCAATCTATAAATAAAACTTTCCTAGAACTGAAAGTCAGGAAGTCCTTCCAAAGTCCTCTTGCCTCATAACTGACCATAAATTGTTTAATTTGTATCTGTCCTTTGAATCTCAAGTCAAATTTTAACAGTGCTTCTGTGAAGGTTTCCATGATACCCACAGTAACAACAAACTTTCCCCCATAAGAACTTAGCACTTTGTTTTGTATTTCTCTGAAGTACTTGTTCTTAATCATTTTTTCAAATTAAAGTTTAAAGTAAAAATTCCCTTTCCCTGATAGCCATACCTCCCACCACTAAGAAAACTATAAAAATAAAACTACTGCTAAAACAAATGTAGACAAACAAAACACTTCCACATTGGCCATTCCCAAGAAAATATACATATTAATATGTTCTTTTGAGTCCATCATTTCTCCATTAGAGGTACCAAGTTGTATTGGAAAGCTCTCTGAGTTCTCTGTAAAGGTGGTTTGGGGAGGAGCTTTTTTTTCCCTCTCCTCTAACCCTCAAATTAGAGGAAAGGGACAACTGAGGATATGGAAGAAGTGTTCCCTATCAAAGCTGAAGGGATTCCTATGATGATGAAATTTCTAGTGATGAGCTTATCCTGGGGGAAGGAGGATGCTCTTGGATTTGAAACCAAATGGAGCAATTGAAGAGAAATGAAGAGTTTGTAGGAAGAACTGGACATCCCATTATATTATAGTTTTAGTGTCTATTTTTCCCTGTGAATCATATAACCTTTTTATTTAAATGTTATAACATTTAATGTAAATATGTGTATGCTGATATTAATTCATTGTTAATGATACCTTTCAGCAAAATATAATTTCCCTGTTTATCTTTTAAAATTGTTTTTTAAAAATATTTTTGTCTGAGTTCATGATTGAACCCCTCTGCTATTTTTTTCAGCTGAAGGATAATCAATTTTACCCTAATTCCGTCTTTTCATTCTGCTTACATATTTTTATTTCAAGTGTTTCTTGTAAGCGTTTATTGTAAATATTTTGGAATCATTCTCTTTTTATGAGTTTGAGTCTTAGAATCAATTTATTCTAAGACAGAAGAGTGGTAAGGGCCAAGCAATGGGACTTAAGTGGCTTGCCCAGAGTCACACAGTTAATAAATATCTGTGGCTCAGTACTAACCCAGGGTCTTTTGTATCTAGGTCTGGCTCTCAATCCAATGAACCACATAGCTGCCCCACAGATATGTTTTTAAGGAAAGTTACCTTGATGTAATGTATAGGATTGATTGGAGTGGTGAGAGACGAGGTAGAAAGACCAAAAAAATAGAAACTTTTTCAATAATTTAAGCTAGTAGGTGATAAGAGACTGAAAATAGTAATTGTAAATAGAGAGGAGGGATAAAAATAGAAGAAATGTTACAGAGCTCTAAATTGAAAGGTTTTTCAACTTGTTAGATATGATTAAATGAGGGACAATGAAAAATAAAAAACAATGCCAATGCTATAAACCAAGGAGACTGGCAGGATGGTAATGCCCTTGGCAGAAATAGGAGAATTTGAAAATAGTTACAGTTTTGTGGGAAAGATGATGAGTTCAATTTTGGACACCATAAATTTAATATGTCTCCAGTATATCAGACTTGAAGTATCTAGTAAGCAATTACCGAGATGGCACTGAACTTGGGGTAGAGATTGAGACTGGATACTGAACTCTATGAGTCATTAACACAAAAATTATAGTTAAAGTCTTGAACACTGATAAGATTACAATGAGAGAGAATATAGAAGGAGAAGATATGAGGATCTAGGATAGAATCTCAGGAAGCTAGGTTAGGGGACATGGTATAGATGCTGAACCAGGAAAGGATACATGGAAGGAGCAGTCAAATGTATAGGAGGAAAACTTGGAAAGAGTAAAGTCATAAAAGCCCCAATAAGTGAGAGGATCCAAAGGGATCGTCTGGCCAATGGTCGCACATTCAGCTAATAAAGGCAAGAAGAATAAGCCTAAGAAAAAGACCTGTTTGGGTAGATAATGGTGGAGAGAACAGTTTCACTCGAATGGAGAGGTTGGTAACTACTTTTTAGAGGAGACACTATGTACAACCACATCACCCCAGAAAATAATACTTTTACTGAAGTCTTAGCATTGGTAGCAAGGAAGCAATTCTGGGTCAGTAAGTATTTTGGAAGATAACTTAGACCTCTCACAAAGAATTTAGTAAATCTCATAGTCATTCTCAGACAGTCAGTTTCTCCACCCACTCACCTCCCAAAGATAATTATCACTCAGGAAATGAATAAGGTGTAGGGCTGAAGCTTAATTATTGTGAAGACTGTAAGATATGTTAATATCTGAAAAATGTAGGAAAGATTCCAAACCCCTATGTTTATAATAAGAGAGTTTCTCTCAAGTTAATGAATTGCCATTCATTTCCTTTATAAGGGAATTATTTGAAAACTGCCTTTTGTAAGATTTCATTAGCAATAAAACCTTGGATCTATTTCAAGGTATTATGAGAGGTCTAGGGATATAAATGAAGTAGTCCTTGCCAACAAGAAGCTTGTGTACCACTGAAGTAGATCAGTAAAGGCAGAGAAATTTGTGAAAGTACAGAACACTAACAGCTGAGTAGGATGGTTCACAAGGAAATTTTAATAACATATTTAATAAAAGTAATAATAATAATAGGAAGGATGTAGTACTTTAAGTTTTAGAAATCACTTTGTATTTGTTATCTCCTATTGGCATTGATATTCTGATAACTACCTCATCTTTCAGGTCTCTCTCTTCCTTCTACTACTATTACATTATCCCTGTGGAATATTAAAGGGGGAATGTGAAGGCCATTTTGTGTGTGAATGTGTATGTATATATGCTTGTGTATTTGTTTGTAATTTGACACCATCCAATGGATAGCCAACTGATACTGAGCCTCTACTTAAGTCACTCTTCTCATTCTCCAAAAACAGAAAGTCTGTAGCTAGGGACATACTCTTTATAACTTATTAGCATACTTTTCAAGAAACTAAGTTCTCCTCCCATTCACAAGGACATCAGAGTAGGACTTGGTGGAAATTCTTCACTTACATATCTTCTGAATACCCTGGAATATTTCAGATAATTTAATGGTGGCAAAAATGACAGGCCTGGCTCATTAATAGGTCAGAAAGATGAATCTTTCATCTAGCAAAAATAATTTTGAGATTAATTTGTAAATATAATAGTTTTGACTATCTCCAATCTATAGCAAAGAAGTTGTGTTATATATAGAAGAGGGAATAGATAGGATGGGGGTTTGAAAAGATACAAAGAAAGAAAATAGTTCATAATATAAGGAATTCAAGTTATGATTAGGAGGCAGCACCACTAAGCCATAGAAATCAAAAATTCCTGCCCATGTGACACTGGGAAAGTAATTTATCCTAGCCATGACCTCTCTTGTACTTTGGAACCAACAGTTAGTATTGATTCTAAGGCAGAAGGAAAGATTAAGAAAAAGATCTCCCAGCAATTATTTAGCAAATCACTTTAGAAATGGGGATGGGAAAAAAAGGATACTGAGGGAAAATTGTTGAATTCTAGAAAGACAATGTATATGAGTAATTATGGATGATATAGGACAGAAATAGTCAACTGTTGAGACTGTAAGTCAGGCCTTTCCAACATGTTAGAAATTGAAACTCAGAGTTCCTTAATATAGAAAGGTACAGAATATCTACATTCCTGACCAAGAAAATATGGAGCACACAACAAGACAGTAAGGCAAGCCAACTTTTTTGAGGTAACATATTTAATATATTTAGGGCAGTCAAGGAAGATAGTGGAGAAAAGTAGTGGAATTGAGCAAAACCCACTGGGGCCCTGGAGAGAATGGAGAAGCTCCATTATTAAAGTTTGGTGGGCTTTTATAGGGTCCCTCTCTGGTAGGACCAGGTATTTGCAAAGGGAGAGAATAGCCTAATCCTGGAGACTAGTGTTCCTTCATGCTACCACAGGGAGGAAAAACTTCTGGAGAATTGGCTCCTAATTGATATTCAAGTTTTCCATTGAGAGTGATGGGGGAAAGAGCTTTGGACCTTTCCTTTGGGTTTTACTCTGATAGGATAATTCAAGGATTTTAAGCTTCTTAGGTTTTGGGGAATAAGGAGACTACTGGGGTCATTATAGAAGAACACTTCACACCACTATGAGACATTTCAATTGGACTAAATCAGATATTTCAGAACTCTTTGTTTTAAGAATAGCCAAGTCTTTGCTTAGGGTTAAATTGGTGCTTTCTTAGTTCTGAGTTCCATTTTCTCTTGGAAATCATAAGTTCCCAGTGATTCTAAGAAGGGAAAAGAAGGGCTTTCAAATACTCATAAAAAGACTCACAAGGCTTCTTGGACATCAAATAGCTCTTACAAAACAACAATTTGATGATTTAAGTGCCAATGAATCAGAAACAGATGGATTAAAATTCCCTCACAATGTGCACAGATTAAAAAATTAAAGGGGAAAGTACTTGGTAAAACAAGCTTTGTATTTTGCTGGCCCCCAAATGTTTGGAAAATAGTTTGAGATTTTGGAGCTAAAACCACAATGCCACCAGGTCTGTCCTGCCCTAGCTACCAGTCTGACTGATTGAAATAATCTGTAGTATCACTGAGCAAACATGTATAAGGCATTTTTAGACAAAGGGAAGAGAAGGAGGAGGAGAAAAAGAAGGAGGAGGAAGAAGAGAAAGAGAAGGAGGAAGAGGAGGAGAAGGAATTCATGAAAGGAGATATTACTCATGGTAGATCCTTTGACACAGATAAATAAGTCCTTCTCTGAGCTACAGATCTGCTTTAAGCTCAAAGCAATTCATATTTGAAAGAAATAAAGATATGTTGTATATGAGATGAAAGAGAAAAGAAAGAAGAAATTTCAAAATAAAACAAGGAGATTTCTTTTATACTATTCATATTCTAAGGAATAGAATGCAACCCTTTGCTGAATTTATGGATTTATTTATCCTGATTGCTTTCTAGAAAATAAAGCAAAGAGTAAATTTTCCCCAAAAAGGTCACAAGAATGAACTTTATAATACTTCTATTATATAATAATAGAATAAAAACTTTCAGGTTTTTGTTTGTATGTTCGTTTTTACTTTTGTAAGCATCATTTGTTTTTTCTTGCTCATTTATCCAGTTAAATTCTTTACCCTACACTTTTTAGTTAATATTAGAACAATTAATTTGATTAGAATTAATATTTAGATGAGTTACTGAATGAAGTAAATTATAATTATGTAGTGGTTAGTTAAATATCAAGAAGACAAAAATGATAAAAGTAAAGAAATGATATTTAAATTTGCGATCTATATAACAAGTCTGCAATTGATACTACTTTTTAATTCAATATTCAATTGCAATATAGAAACATTTCCTCCTCTATTTTTCATAGTTGACATTTTTGAATGGGAAAATCTACAGAAGACTGTTTAACAGTAGTGTTCTGCATAGTAAAATAAAGTGAAAATTTTATTGCATTCTTATGTGACAGAAACATCTCACCTGCAATTTGAAACTGAAACAGAATTTTAAATAAATTATAGTAAAATCCAGCAAGGATCAAGAACAAACCTTTTTAAAAGGTTTTAGAGTCTTTATGCATACAGTTCTATTTTTTTTTCTATCTGTATTGTGGTATATCCTATTTGGCATATGATTCTTCAGTTCTTATCAGTATTCTACAATCTAATATTCTAAATGTCTTTGGATTTATGTTCTCATCAATATGAACACTGCATCTAGGGAAGCAGGTCATCCCCTTCCATGCCTGCCTAGCTGCTGGATAGAGTCCACTCAAATCTTCTGAGAGCCTTCCTCTTGTTCTGTTGACTTTACATAAATATCATGGAACATATAGGATAAATTTTTTCTGTCTTGTTTCACTGTGTAATTTAACATATCTTTGTTTATGGTTGTACATTTCTTTGATGACATCACTTACTATTTTTTCATTCAGGAATTCCTCACGTGTAATGTGTGCCAGGCTTCCCATGACCACCATCTATACTTCTATAGTTCTTTAAGCTGTCTTCAACTTCTCATCTGTTGAGATTTTATTTGTCCGTGTACTCAAAGTAGACATCATCAAAAATATGTTGCTGTTAAAATGATGGTTCTTTGATTCAGGAAGATTAGGGCCATAAAAAGAACTGTATGTGTGACTGATTAAGGGTCATTTAACCTTTTTTTTCCTTCTGTTCCATTCTGGGGCCAATTGTAGTAATTTTTGTTGAAGATGTATTTATTGAGAGATAAAACCTAGATATTGTCTAATGGACTGCAAAGTAAAGTCTGGCATTTTTCATTTGTATGGGTTTTACTTATAAATAATTAGTCCAAACTCTTCAGTAATTAAATATCTCATTAAATAGATCTCACCATATTCTGATGCTTGATGCAATTAACCCACTGCAATCTACAAACAAGAGTATGTGGAAGATCTTACCATTAATTTCTCTTTGACTTGGATTCTGCACTCATTAGGCTCCATGACAGGCACAAGCTCAAGAAAATGAAATCAACTTTAAAGGTGATTAAAGAAACTAGATGGAAAAGTGTCTAACAGGTGTGACTATACAATATTTTTTGATTCAGACTTTGAATTCATTGGCTTAGGGAAATGCAGAGGTAGGAAGTTAATCATGCATTTCCAATCAGCAATTGCTGGTTCAGCTTTCAGAGTATTGTATAAGGGCACTCTGAGGTTAAGGGACATGCCCAAGGTAAAAAAAAAGTCAGTATATCTCAGATGTAGACCTTGAACCAAAGCCTTTATGACTCTGAGCCCTTCTTTCTGTTTATTTTTCTATGCTGCCTTTTGTAAGGCAATTACTGCTTTTCAAACATTTGAGGAAGAGAACAGCAAGTAGAAGTGCAGCCAGAGTAGGACAGCAAAAGCAGTTAGAAGGTTGGAGTCTATGCCATGGGAGGATCTGTTATAGGAATGGGGGATATTTAACCTGGAGAAAAGAAGACCTAGGAGGAACACAATAGCTGCCTTCAAGTATGACAAGGGTTGTCAAGTGGAAGAGGAATTATACAATCCTTGGACCTAGAGGGCAGAACTAGAAACTAATGTGGTGGTTGCAGAGAACAAGATTTAAACTTATTGTAATATACAACTTTATGGTATTTAGAGCTATCCAAAAGTAAAATGAGCTGCCTTAGATGACAGTGGATTTTTTTACACTAGAAATCTTTATTCAGAGGCTTTATAGGAAGGGTTTTTGTTCAGTTATGGGGTGGACTAGTTGGTCTTTTCAAACTTGAGTTTCTGTGATTCATGAGTTCAAGAGGAGAATAATTCTGGGAGATTTGTTGATGAATTGAATAGGATTAGAATTTTTGATTTATCCATTAGGCAAACCAAAATTTTACCAAGTCTATGAGTATATCTTTGAACCTGAAATCAATTCAATGATATGACCTGGTAGCATCCTATTCTCCATAAATTAGATGAAGCAAAGATTCAGTTCATAAATCCTGTTCTTTTTCCTTATCTTTTGATAGCACTTAAGATTTTATTGACTTGCTATTTCTAAGGGAAAAAATTCTTTGGAAAAGATTTTAGAATGATTCAGTTGGAATTTATTATGCCCATAAATAGAAAGAGCATTAAACTTTAAGGAAGAAGACCTTGGTTCTACTTCTCCTACATGAGATTGCTAGATATAAAACCTTAGGAAGCCACTTAACTTTCTCTGAGGCCCAGTTTCTTTTCCTATAGAATGGGGAATATAATACTTGCACTGTCTACCTCCTCATGTTCTTGTGAGGAAAGCACTTTGTAAACTGTGTAGGGTGGGTTGGGGTGAGGCAGTTGATCAGGACCCTCAAGATCAATTGATTTCCCTTTTCCCAGGTTGATGTAGTCACAAGAAGTAATGGGCAGGTAACAGAGACAACAAAGTATAAAAATAATTTTAAAAAGAGCCTGGAAACCATATTACAAGAAATTGTTAGTGAAAACTGCTACTTGAGCATGTGAGGAAAATGGAAATTAAAAGAATACACTAATTATCTCCTGAAAGAGACCCTAATATAAAACAACCCAGGATTATTATAGAAAAATTCAAAAATTCGCAGACTAAGGAAAAAATACTACAAACATCCAAAAGGAAAAAAAATTCTAGTATCATGGAGTCCCAGTCAAGATTGCATAGATCTAGAAGACTCTACATTAAAGGACTGGAAGGTATGGAATATGATATTTCAAAAGGCAAAGAATCTAGGCCTGCAATTAAGAATCACATAACCAAGGAAATCTACCATAACTTTCTCTGGGGGAAAATGGCATTTGATGAAACAGAGGACTTCCAGGTCTACCTGACAAAAACAGAACTGAAAAGAAAATTCAGTGGCTAAATTTGATACTCCAGGGAAGCTTAAAATGGTAAACAGAAAAGTGAAAACTTAAGGATATCAGTAAAGTTGAATTGAGTACATTCATATCTTGGAAAGTGATAATTAAGAAACTTAAGCTATATATGATACTTGAGTCTCATAAGATATTTAACGTATTCAAGCTACTTAAAATACTTCAGATACTTAAGAATTTTATAACTATTAGGACAGTAAGAAGGAGTGTACATAAAGAAGGAAGAGAGCGAGTTGAATAGGATGGGTTGATTTAAAAAAATCAAGGGAGAGATTAGAGGAAAAGACAGGGAGAAGAGAAAAAGAAAGTTAGAAAAAAATAAACTATCTCACATAAAGAGGTGTCTAAGAATCAGTACAGTTGAGGAGATGAGATGTGTGGTGGATAACATTTGAATCTTACTCTCCTTGGAATTAGCTCAGAGTGAAACAAACACCCACACTCAGGTAGCTATAGCTATAGAAAGATACCTTTTTTCATGGTAAAGAACTAGAAACTGAGGGGAAGTGCATTGAATGAGGAATGAATGATAAAGCTGTGGTATGTTGTTGTATAGGAAACTACTGCACCATAAGAAATGATGAACAGGAAGAATTCAGAATAAAAAGACTTATATGGACTGATGCAAAGTGAAGTGAGTAGAACCAGGAGAACCGTATAGGAACAGAAATATTATATGATGATCAGCTGTGAAGGACTAAACTATTATCACCAGCAAAAGGTTTCAAAGTTTGTTTTATGTGATAATACAGGTATAACACTGGTCAAATTGCTTACCATCTCCAGTAAGGGTGAGGGAAGACAAGGAGGGAAACGATTTGGATTTTATAACTTTGTAAAACTGTATGTTGAAAATTGTTATTATGTGTAATTGAGAAAATAAAATCTCTTTATATTAAAACAGGGTTCCAAGATAACCCCAAGGGACTCATGATAAAAAAAAAGTTATCCACAGCCAAAGGAGAAACTGCTGGAGTCTGATTATAGATCAAAACATGCTATCCTTTACTTTATTTCCTTCATGAGGTTTTTATTTCATATGTGATAGGTTTCTTCAGTCAAAACATGGGAATATAGAAATATGTATTACATGGAAGCACTGGTATATTAACCATTTCAGGGAGGGAGTAGGAGAAAGGAAAAGAATTTGAATTTCAAAGTGTCAGAAAAAGTATGGTTAAAAATTGTTAATTAAAAAAATAAAATTCCATTTTAAAAAAGCAAGACATTCTCTAAAGAGGAAGATGAGACAGGAGACAATCCTTGGGAGGGCTTGTGGTGAACCATTTCATCACAGAAGAGAATCTTGTATAGAAAAAAATATAGCTTTTGGGAAGGAATAGTTTCTTGCCTTTGAGGGGGAGAAGGCATTCTTTCTTACCCATGTGGCCATGGTGTTTCACAGTAAAATTAGTCAGTAAGAAGAAGACGGTGAAGGGAAGGGAATAAGAATTTATGTAACATATACTATGTGGCAGACACTGTACTAAGCACTATATATTTTTTATGATTTGGTTGATTTGATTGAGATGTGATACCCTGTAGGGAGTAGCCCTAGGAGATGAGGCAGAAGACAGTTGTGAATAATATGAGCTCTCCAAGTCAAATATAAAATCAGCCTTGACTTTGGGGAGTTAACCCTCAGAAAAAAGAAAAGACCCAGAGATCCCAAAAGAGATACTCTGCTGAGGAGGACCTACATAGGGGCACTTAAAAGGAAAAAGACATGGGGACCTGGCAGTCCTGGAGGTAGGAGTTGACTTGGCCATATACATTCCCTAGGTGAGTACTTAATAGTATAATCTGTGTGTGTGTGTGTGTGTGTGTGTGTGTGTGTGTGTGTGTGTGTGCCCATTGTTCTCAGTGACATTCTATATAGCTATGGGAGAAAGTGGCTTAGTTTTATGGAGAGGAATATTTTATCGTGATGGTCCATACCATGCCATCTCAGCAAATGCCTTTGCTTTGAGCTAATGATATCTACATGCTGACTCTCAGAGGTGAGGACATCAGTGGGCAGTCATGAGCAATATAGTTTTGGAAGTGCAAACACATATAATTTCTTGTCCTAGAAGGTAATAGTCTTTCTCAGGATCTATTTTGTGAGTTCAAGGTGTGAAGTTGTACTCTGGAGAGGATACTATTGTACATAAAACACTATATGAATTTGATCTATTGTCTTCTCATATAACTTATTTTTACCTTATGTTGCCATACCCCTGAATTAATCAAATTAATCAAGATAATTTTGTTTTAAATTTGTAAGAGAATAAGCATTTATATAGCACTTATATGCCAAGCTCTTTTCACATTTTCTCATTTGATGACTGTCTCTAAATTTATTGGAGCTAGAAAATCAGCTCTAGAAAAAGCAGATGAGAAATCCAAGACCATCTTGTAAATTGTCCTAGACCCCCCTAGTTTATGTAAAGCTAAGGAATATTTTGAATAGATATACATGATCTTCAATAAAAAGTCCTGAAATAAGAAGGCTCCCTTTTACTTCATTCCTGCCTTACTCATTAGATGAACTCTCACTAATTGATGTTCATGTTTGAGTGGTATTCATTCCAATACCACTTACCAAACTTAGACTCCATTCTCATTAAAACAAGCATCGCTTATATAGTTGGCAGATACATGTGGACTGTAAAAATATTCATCTTGCTTTACAAAGCATTAACCTCTGAGATGAATCTTTTTTTCTTTTTCCCTTGACTCTGTAATATTCCCAAGTAGAAGACATTACCCATTTTTATTCCTTCATACAGTGGAGATATGTGGCAACACTTTCTAATCAGACCACTGCAGAACTGGAAAATAACACTATCAAGAAAGAAGTTTTATGAAGATTAGGGCAAAAATGGCAGAGGCACTGCCAGCATTTCCAATGTGTGTGCTTTGTTTTGTTTTTATCCTGTTGTGGGAAAAGGGAGTAGTGTCATGTCCTGGGAAGAGAAGTAAAATGTCATTCCGCTGCCTCGCCTCCCAAACCCATTTTTTTTTATCTCTTGCTATTAATGCTTGTTCTTTCCTTCTCTACCCCCACAGTTGTTTATCTTTAAAAGGGAGAATAGTAAGAAACAATCAGGGACTCTCTCAGGACTGGCCTGAGAGAATCAGGCTTTCCATAAACAACACGGAAGGAAGGAGGCCTGGAAAGTTTGGTGAAGGGGTAGAGGAATTGGTAAGATGATACCTAATTAAGTTGGAATGCTTTCAAAAGGCCTCAACTGTCTTTTCTTTTCGAATTACATGGAACATATGTTGGAGAAACAATTCAGATTATGATTAGCAAAGACACACAGTCTTTATGAAACATGTCCAAATATATGACATCAAAGAGAAAGAAAGAATACATTTACACTTCAATTTCCATATTAATCTATATTATTATAACCCAGAGGATATAACCCAAAAACCATCATAATTGGCCCCATTGTCATATAATTCACAGGAAACATACTGGTTAGAGTGCTGGACTTGAAACTAGGAAGACCTGAGTTCTAATTCTGTCTCAAACATTTACTAGTTGTGACAATTGGACCGATTTTGTTTTTCTCAGCCTCAGTTTTCTCATCTCTAAATGAAAGTAATAACATCTACCTTCTAAGATTGTTGGGAGAATGGATTGAGATTACATAAGTGAAGTGCTTTGTAAACTTGAAGGTGCTATAAAAATATTAGCCATTATTATTATTATCCACAACCAGTTGGTGCAGTGGATAGAGTGCCAGATCTGGAGTCAAGGAGACTCATCTTCCTGAGTTCAAATCTGGCTACAGACTCTTACTAGCTGTGTGACCCAGGATAAATCACTTAACCTTGTTTGTCTAAGTTTCCTCATATGTAAAATGATCTGGAAAGTAAACGGCAAACCAATCCATCATCTTTGCCAAGAAACCCTTAAATTGGGTCATACCTAGACTCAACTGAAAAATGACTGAACAACAAAAAAATTATCATTATCACTAATATTCATAATAAAAGTATTTTGATAGACCACTTTAACTCAGTGTATAGTGCTGTGATACGAGGAAAAATAAATATTTTTTTAAAAAGGACATATGTGCAACATGCAGAATTCCAGTCCTATTCATGATTCCCCAAAAGACTTCAAATCGCAGTTCAAAATAAATAATACTAAAGTTTTCTATAATTTTAATATAAAGAAGTTTTATATTTCTTTGGTTCATTTAAATACTAAAATAATTAACTATAAAAGCTTATACAACTATACTAAAATGTTTTCCTTATATAAATCATTGAAAATTAAGTTATGTGAATAAGAGGCTTTTTCTAAGGAAATTGTTTCATGGTAGAAAAGGTAATTTTTTTCTTAAAAGATGAACTTTTGTGTCTTAAGCTACATAAGTAGAGAATTGTGGTAATTATTCAAATATCATGTAAAATACTTGATTCTTGATTGCTTACTTCAGTTATTTGGTACTATCCATTCATACTTATGTTTACTAATGAATATTTCAATTTTCTTCTTTTGTCTAAATGTTCTTTGGTGACCCATGATGAATAGATATGTATGTATCAAATTCTTCTTTGACATGGGTCAGTTGCATGGTATGATTGAATGAAACTTGAAAAAGCATAAGACTATAATCTCAACCATGTGGGAGCCATCTGAGGGAGAGGCTAGGGATTCCAAGGTAAGTGATGTAATATGTTTATTTGTACATTTATTTCTCAAAGCAATTTATTTGCACAGGAAAAGTCTACTTATGTGCCACATACCCATTTCAAACTCCATGTCTCAAATTACATGGCAAACAAATTTCCTTTGTAGATAAGCAATTAATAATAATAATAAGCATGAGAATGTGCCATTCTACTTGTTGTACTTTCAATCATAATCATTAATATCTGTTTTTTGTTATTGTTGCTTGCTAGTTGAGGAAACACAATTTGGTTCTATTTTGTTTAGCTCCTAATGTATTTATTATAAGTTGGGGAAGGTTACCATCATTATAAAATAATGGCTAATGGCCATGGTGATTAGTATTAGCTATGTAAGGAAGATAGTATCTCCATTTTACAGTTTAGTAAGCTGACAGATTATGCCATTTCTCTAAGACACTTCCTCAATCTATCTGTGAACATATTTAAATGCTTATTCCCTCTATTTGTACAAATCTCAACCCATCCTCATGACTTGTTCATGCCTTGTCATAAATCTTTCACGAATCTACCCAACCTATTTCCCTAGGTTTTACAAAGTCAGAAGCAGCATTCTGTCCATCCATGCATTATCTCTTGTTCTAGCTACATTACTGATCCATTTAGTCTTCATTAAAATATTTTCTTTTTTAAAAAATAAAACTAAATTGCTTCTTAAGCTTTTAATTTTATTTAAAATATTAAAAATTAATTTAGTTAAATACATCCCAATTACATGTAAATTCTTTTTGACATTAATCTTTAGAAAAAATGAGTTCCAATTCTTTCCCTCTGTCCCACCTTTCTGCCCTACTTAAGGAGGCAAACAGATTGATATTGATTATAAATCTGAAGACAAATGAGGTATATAGTATGTTGCAAATAAAATGCAGATGAAAAATAAAACAAGATAATGGTACTTTCTCAGTCACTAATGGAATGGCTGTGTGTTTATTCCTATGATGGTTTATTCCTATGATGGTTAGATAATGAAATTATCTAACATCTTCAGTGAGGTGTCTTAGGAAGATTCTGAAGATCTACTGGCAAGATGAGGTACAACGCATTGAGGTCTTTTCTTGAATTAAACTGCCAAGCATTCAAACTCTGCTATAGAAAACCCAACTTTGATTGGCTGGCCTTATTGTTTGAATGCTAAATGCACATTTGCCTAAAAGACTATTTTTCTGAGAACTCACATGAAGATGTGCTTACACAGAGCTCAGAAGAAGCTACCAAGGACACTCTAAGTGGGACACACTGGAACAGGACCATCCAGCATGGCAAAGAAAGGTCTGTGACCTATAAGCAAAGTAAAATTGTAATAGTTCAAAGGAAAGTTGAGATGTTCAAATTTAAAGACATCACTATCCCAAATGTTCATTTGGGCCATATGTGCACTGTCATAAAGTTTTCTAAGCTGATCTAATCAGTCACAGTCAGACACACTGTACATTGACCCCAGCATAGTGATGTTTTGGACCTCTTTGAGTATGAAGGACAGCCATCAAATAACCAACTGAAAAAATAAATTAACAGGTAGAATTGTCATTTTTGTTAAATTGTTTTGGCCTATCAATGATCAAATAATATTTTTTAAATTGTTTAGGTCGTCTGTCTTTATTTATGTGGAAAGTATTTTATAATTGTGTTTATATAATCCTTGGATTCGTTTTAGAAATTTAGACTCCCAGGTATTTTATATGATCTGCAGTTCTTTAAAATGGGACTTACTATCATTTGGCAATATGTGGATTATATTACTTATATATGAGAGGATATGAGAATACATTTCTAAAGGAAGGACCCAGGTTCAACTTCTCCTCTTTGTCTTACTATTGTGATGTTGAACATCACATATGTAGGTAGATTGTCTTAGATGACTTCTATTGTCCCTTCTAGCTTTATATCTATGAGCTTAATAACTCTATGTGAGCAGAGTAAGACAAAATTAATTCAGAAAATTCTGTTAGTGATAGAATATTTATTTAAATTTTATTTTATTAATATTATTAATATTAAAATAAATTAAATTTTATTTCATTTAAAATAAGATCCAATTAATTATGCGGTCCTCTTGGGCACAATGTTTTGAGGGAGACACATATATAAATATTGATAGATATTTCACACATAATATTTCTTCTAGTAAAGTCCTCCTGTTCTGATGCCTTACCATAACAAGGAGCTGATCTTGGGTTCCTCAAAGCCATGCCAAGGGAATAGAAATTCACGAAGTTCCTAAAAAGCAAGAAAAATTTCAGGCATGAGCCTGGCTGACAGCCTCTGTGTCCATATTAGAGTATCAGCTTAGCCAAGGTGGAAGAGGTTTATCAACAAAAGTTTACTACATTGTAATGAATTCAAGCAACAGCAGTTCATGAAGAACATTACTTATAGCATTAAGGATTTCTGACCTGTAATGGTGGATGGAGTAGCAGGCAAAGTAATATATTCCTAAAGTTAGAAAAATATATAATTAAGACACACACACAACTCCTTTAATGGAAATATATATATATATATATACATAAACATGTATATGTATTGTGTATGTTTGCATAGTATGTATGTACATGTATTTATGTACGTGTATATAATATATATATATATACTATAAAACCACTGTATACGTATATAAAAATACCAATTTATCCATGTTTAGAAGAAGCCTTTTATGATTCCTCCAGCTATGAGTAACTTTCCTCCAACAAATATATTTAGTATTTTTGTTGTAAATAAGTTGCATATATTTATTTACATATTTTCTTCCTTGATAGGCTGTAAACTCCTTGAGGACAGGAATTATTTCATTTTTGTATCATAAGGTATAGAGTGCTGGCCTTGAATTGAAGAAGACCTGAATTCAAATCATGCCTCAGACATTGGGTGCTTCTGGGCTAGTCTCTTTCTCAGACTTAGTGGTTTTTCATCTATAAAACAAAGGGATCACACTCCATCTCTAAGATTCCTTTTCACTTTAAATCTATTAGCCTATGGGCCATAGTGCCTATATATAAAGACTACCTAAATAGGTTTTTTAATGATTGATTTACCTACTTTCCATTGATATTATATAAAATATGGCTTTTCCCCTTACTCATCTAATACATCTTGATTATTTGTCATAGGTGAGAAGGTAAGGTTGTTTTTGCCCCAAGGTAAAAAAAAACTTTCATAACCAAGTAATATTTATAAAATCAACTCTACCCCCACCCCAGTTGTTAGTAGTAAAAAGGGAAGAGGAAGAGTAGAGGAAGGGGAGAAGTCAGTTTCATTTAAAAAGTTCCAACATATAGGGTTCTGCAAAGTTATTGTAGTGGAAAGACTGTAATGCTGGAATGAAAGCAGTATGCTGCCCTTTCATTCTAAAACAAAAGATAATATCAGCATTCTTGATGGGACCTGAATGAGAATGATAGTCATCAGAAACTAACTTGCCAGAAGGAGGAGATTTGCAGAAAAAGGTTAGTCATTCAACTGATCCAGATGGACCTTAAAAAGAAACTTGTTTCATTGAAACAGGGGGTAATCATCAGCCCTGATTTTTCTGAATTAAGTTGTATGTGCTTTCAGGACTTTAGAGAACAGTGCAATTATACAGGGATAACTAGTTTGGGCAAGATTGACCTCATATAACATCTGCAAGCATCATTCAGTCCACAAATGTTTCCCTTGTAAGTCTCTACCATAACACAAAACACAATGGAGGTGGAGAGATACCTGTGGAGGTGTTTTGCAATTCATCATTTAAAAAGTAGATTCAAGATCATAACTACAAATTTATTATAAAAGTATAAGTACTGATTTTATTTGAGACTTTGCTTTTACTGACTGGTGCTACTACTACTATTACTACGACATATTTACATAGCCCTTCCTATAAACCAATCACTGTTTTAAGAACTTCATAAATATTTTGCAATTTAATCTTCACAACACTCCTGGGAATTGGTGTTATTGTTATTATTCCCATTTTATGGTTGAGGAAATTGAAGTGACTTACCCAAGGTCACCCAGCTAGTAAGTGATGAAGGCTATATTTTAATACAGGTTTTCTTGACTCCAGAGCCAAAGCTCTACTTAGTGTGCCACCTACTTCTTAAGGTGTCATTTCTTTAGGTTACTTTTTTCTTCATTTATTCACAATCTTTTAGAAGAAAATGAAAAATTGAAAGTAATCACTGATTTCTGGCCTAAAAAAACACGCCAACCTCATAGCTTCCATCTATTCAATGATTTAAGAATATTAAGTGGGAATCATTTCACAGACAACCAAATTAAAACAAAGATAGGGAGGTTTTACTGAGATTCTGTGGTATCACAGCTGGGAATGCACAAATAAAAAAATTCTCTCTGTAAGTCTTTGTCTACATGAAGCAAGTGTTCTTCAACCACACTGTATTACTTGGCCTCAAATATATTTTCCACACCCCAAAGAACTTGTCTACTTGGCAAACATAGAAACACAGCTAGAAGGGTTTTGAGCCAAATGGTACAGTGAGGATGACTTAGGATGCAAAAAAGATTAGGAAGTATCAAATACAACAGCCAGTGGTATAGCATAGATTGGTGCTGGCAGTCTTAGATGCTCTAATCTTAACTTTTCTCCATAAATTCCCTGGATTTAGTCTCTCTATTCTTCAAAAAATTAGATAAAATTGATTTTCTTTTTTTAGAATATTGAAGTTTATAATTCCTTCAATTCTAATAATATATTCTTACAAGTCTTTCAGTATCCTTTCCTACTTTTTCTCTTTCTCTCCATTTTCAGAGGAGTTTGTCTTTCTCTTTTTTATAATCTACTATCTCCTGTCTCCAATGTCTTTTTCTATGACCTTGCCTATTCCATAAATTGTTTAATCTTCCAAACAGCTTCAATTATTCCTTCTCTCAATGCTTTCACCTTAGTTTACAAATATTTCCAGATCTCCTTAAATCCTAAAAAAAAGAAAATCCTTGACTTTATCATGTGACTTAAAAGTCACCAGCTTTGTTCTCTTATCCCTTCACTAGTTCAACAGACACTGTTTCCTTCAAAGTTACCAATCATCTCTTAATTGCCACATCTGATGGCATTTCCCCCCCAATCCTTGTCCTTTTGCCCATATCTGTAGCCTTTGACATCATCAGTCACCTTCCTCTCCTTGATACCCTTTCATCTCTACATTCCATGCCACCATTCTGTTCTGGTTTTTCATTTATTTTTCTAACAACTTCTTTTCAGTCCTCTTTGTTAGATGTTCATCCACATCATTCCTGTGAAAGGTAGGGATCTCTTTAGGTTTTATCCTGGTCCTGGTCCCTTTTCCCTTTATTTTATTTCATTTGATGATCTTATCAACTCCAGGAATCCTTTTTATTATCTCTATCCTGATCATTTTTGGATCTTCCTATCGTGCCCTAGTCTCTTTTCTAACTTCCACACTGTCACCTCCAACCTCCTATTAGACATTTCAAACTATATGTCCCATAAAGATTTTAAAGTCAACATATCCAAAAGTGAACTCAATTATTTTCCCTAAAAGCTTGCACTCTCCCCTTCCAAACTTCCCTTTTATTATCAAGGGCATCACTATTTTCTCTGTCATTCAGTCACCCAGGCTGGTAATCTGGGAATCATCCTTGACTGCCCACTTTTTTTGCCTCACCCCCTTCCAATCTATTGATGTGGAGGTTTGTCAATTTTAACTTAGTAACACACCTCTTACTTATACATTGTTCTCCCTTCTGACATGGCCACCATTCTCTCACCACTCCTGCCCAGACTAATGAAATAGCTCCATGGTTGGTCTCCCTGACTTGTCTTTCCCCATTCCAATCTATCCTCTGCTTAACTGCCAAATTAATCTTTCTGAAGTACAGATTTGAACATATTTCCCTCCTTCCCAACTAATAAACTCCAATGAGTCCCTACCACCTCCAGAATCAAATATGAAATCCTCCCTTTGGAATTCAAATCTCCTTACAATTTGGACTCCTCATACCTTTTTATTCTTATTATATCTTATACTCCACCTGACTGATTGCTTAAAAAGAGTAGTCTTCTCTCAGTGCCTCATTTCCTCAACAATAACTTGTGTCCTCTTCCACCTTTCTCTCCCTTTTCCACCAGCCTCAGAAGTATTTTCTTGAAGATAATGACTTCCTTGCGAACAAATCCAATTACCTTTTTATTTGTGTTTTCATTTTTATATCCTTCTGTTGCATTTGACATTGGGGACCACACCTTCTTAATACTTTTTTTTCTTTTTTGTCTTTAATAATACTATATTTTCATGGATCTCTTATTTTCTCTCTCAGTACTCCTTCTCTGTTTATTTTCCTCATCCTCCACTCACTGCCTAGTCTTGGGTAATAACCCATGTTCTGCCAGAGATCCTCTTGTCTACATTTATTTTCATTAATTTTATGAGCTCATGACTTTAAAAATTAATTTTGTGGAATAGTTCCTAAATCTACATCTTCAAAATTGGCCCTAAGTGTTGGTCCTCTATTTTTTTTTACCACCTATTAGGTATCATCACCAGTCTATCTGTCCCAACAGCATCTCTAAGTTAGGTTGTATAAAACTGATTTTGACTTTACCACTTATATTTTCTTATAATCTCTCCGCTTCTCATAATGGAACAACAATCTTCCCTATTTACATATTTTTAATCTAGATTATCTTTAGTGATGCTAGTTTCTTTGTCCCACAAATCCAATCAATTGAAAAATTTTGGAATTTCTGTAGTTGTATAACAGTTAAAGATTTTGAGAAATTGGTTGTATAAACATATCAATTTATTGATTAGGCCAGCAGTAACCAATAAATTGATGGTCTGTGACCCTCTTAATAATGAAAGACAAGAAAGTTTCTCAATACAGATCTATAAATAGAGTTTGAGAGCACATTATTCAGCCCCTCTGCTGGACATCTCAAGACATCTCTCATTGGTGAATAATTAATAAGGGGGTGGTTCACCCATACTTTCAAGCCCTTTCCATTGCCTGTATTCATGTAGTAAACAGTAAGGGTCTTATCTATTAATTAAGTTTTAGAGGGGAGAATAGTCCTTGAAATTCCCAAGAACAAAGGTTGAAGAACTCACTGGAGCTTCTAATTTTGAACTCAGACATGGGAATAATTCAATATATATTGAAAATAATTTTTCAGGGGCAGCTAAGCGACTCAGGGGATTGAAATCTAGGTCTAGAGATTGGAGGTCCTGGATTCAAATCTGGCCTCAGACACTTCCTAGCTATTTGACCCTGGTTAAGTCACTTAACACCGATTGCCTATCCCTTACTGCTCTTTTGCCTTGGATCCAATACACAGTATTAATTCTATAATGGAAAGTAAGGGTTAAAAAAAAAGATGATAATCTACAAAGTATCCTAAGAATGCTTAAAGAATGTTTAAGTGGTTAGAAATAACTTTAAAGAATGAACTCGGTTTCTTCATATGCCAAGTGCACAGGATGTACAAAAAGTTTTAAAATTAATATACACTAAAATATGAAATCAAATCTCAATATCAATGGTTTTTATCACTTACTTATATTTTAAAGTCCTCTGTAAAAATAATATTTAATGTAATTTACAATTCAAAACATAAAAATTTTGTTCAAGATCTAACAGTTTAAATTATATTTGATGTAAATATCATCTAGTATGTAGAATAGTCTACTTACCCCTCTTTGAATTTTGATCTAGGTATTCTACCAAAAATCATAAACCGTGGAAACAAAGCTTGATATTCAAGGTCAGTCTGGGGATGCCAGCTATGGTCATGGGATGTTATTCATAATTTTGGGGGTATAGTCTTTTTAAATAACACATTTGAAAATTTCACACATTCTGTAGAGAAAGTAAGTTTTTTCCTGTTTACTTTAAAACTGGCTTAAGATGTGATAGAGATAGTAAAAAAGGAAATAGATATCCCAAAATCATTTAGAGAAAGTGAGAGAGGTATGATGACTTTGGGCAAATAAATTAAACTGTCTCATTTTCAAGTTGGATCTTCTGAAAATGAAGGCATTGGTTGGACTAGATGGCTTTTGAGGTCCCTCATAGCTCTAACTATATTATCACATGGTCATATGTTTGGACCTCCTCCTCAGCAAAAAAGGGTAAAAAAAATGTCAACATAAATTTTGATGATAGCAAAGTTTTGAAGTAATACATGTGAGATTTCTATTTTTAGACATTTAGAAATATGAAATCTTCCTTTCCAAAACCAAAATCAAGTATACAATTTCACTGTACGGGCACTGGAAAAACCAGTGTCAGATAGACAGCCTGGACTACTTAGCATGACTATGACTAAGTGACTTTTCCCTGAGATGAGGAAGAAGAATGATAAGTACTGACCCATCCACCCATCGTGCAAGCAATATGTGACATCTGATTACGAAAAATCACTGTTCCTTAACATTCTAACTACAAAAGAATGGCAGAAATCATTTACAGTGTGAAATCACATTTCAAGAACTTGTCAGACTCTGATCCATTTGGTATGTGAAATGAGTACCTATTTACATTTTCCGTTTTTAGTGAAGCTCAGAAATGTTATCACAGACAGAAACAGAAGGCAGCAGTTTAATCATAAATCTATTTTTGCCAGCAATCTTGCCCAGCTTTTACTACAAAAGTTATTCCTTTGTCTAATTCTACATATAAAAACAAGTATATTTGTGTATGTTTCAAAAAGGAAGATTGTAAACTACAAGGTATCACAATAAGATGTGACATGATCTATAATATTCTTACAGTATTATCAGACTAGGACGTTAAAATTTGTCATTTTGGCTTATTTTCCCCAATGAAATCCAGATAGGTTTTCCTTTACAAAGTGATGGATCTTTCTGCAAGAACTGTTAGTTTTTTATTATTACAACATTTAATGTATTCGTATATCCTCCACTGGAAAACAAATTCTTCCCTATAAAATATTGGAAGATAGTGTGACATGGGTGTAGTCATGGGACTGTTTATGATTTGGGAACTCTCACTGTAGGAATTTTTTTCATCAGCACACAGCGGCAAATCCTTTGAATTTTAGTCTTAGATTATTGCTTGATTGGGTGATGTAAGAAAACATACATCTAATTTGTGTTAGAGGCAAGACGTGAATCTCTTATTAACTCTAGGGCCAGTTCTTTACTATAGCACTTTGCCTTGCATGTCCATATAAGTATTATATACGTAAGTTAATACTTCTTTTCTGAAATCTTAAAAATTATCCATTACCCTTTATTTTATTTTTTAAAATTGGAAAGAAAATCCCAAGTAAATAGAAGTAGAATATATGATAATGTTTATTATACTAGGCATAAACTTTAAGAGATCCTGGTTCATTGAGTTTTGAAGAGATAAGAGAGAGACTTTTTCCATCTATTAGCACACAGACATATTCACAATTTAAATTCACATTTCTTCCTCTGCTTTATTCCTAGTGCCCTCTCCCATTTCTGCAAGCAACAGAAGTAGCCAGTTGAGTAGTGGTTAACAAAAATGCATTACTAGGTACAAGGTTGACCAATTCTTTAAGTTCCCTATAGCATAGTTCCCAAGGATAGATTTAAACTATTTAACTAAACAGTAGAAATAAAGCTGGCATAGTATGAAGCATCCTGACCACTGAAATTTGTTAGTAAAACACCATAGTCAAATTTAGAGTTGAAAGGAATGTTAGAGGCCATATAATTTACCTCAAACTCCTCGTGTTACAGGTGAGAAAATGAGTCCCAGACAAGTTGTGTCAAGTTCATGGTCAGAAAATGGAAGAGCCAACATTTCAAGCCACGTCTTGACTCTGATTTCAAGTCTAATGGTCTATCTGTTGAGACAAGTTGTAGCTTTCTCTTGAACACAAGATATGGAGAAAATATCACTGAAACAACATGAATAATAATGGGATGGTATTTATGAAGAATGGTGCCTTTTGGTTCAATTTTAAATATTTTTCTTCTGAATCTCTTTAAAGAAGTTTTGTTTACTCTTCCATTTCTTAATTAAATGCATCACACATTACCTTCTTTTTTAATGGAAGATTATCATTTGAATTCATTAATTGAAGAAGCATCCACAAAGCGTACTAGGACGCTGTCCTAGGCCCTGACAATTTAAAGACAAAAATGAAATAACCTTTTGTTTCTAAGAGTTTCACTTGCCTTGAATGTTGACCCCACGTACTAGCTTAATGTTTTATTTCTGTTTACAATGCTTTGTTTCAGATAAAAATCTTTATGAATTTCTCTACCTGGAAAATATACCTGCAGAAAAGGATAATAAAAATTGTGTGTGGGGATAAGTCTAATACTAAATATAAATAATGACAATCTGATCAACCTTGTAAAATGATTTTATTTCTTCAAAGCATTTTCATTAAACTAGATGAATATGCTAAAATCTTTAAGAAGCTTTCCAAAAGAGTATATTATTTGCTAAATGTCCCTCTATAAATTCTAGTCTTAAATAATTTCAAAAATAACGAATACTACAAATTGAAGCAATTGTTGCCTTCATAATGTGATGAAAAGAAAGTAACCAGTAGGTGGCAATATCCAGCACAAAAATAGTTACAGGGTAGAATTTTCTTCCTTGAAAGAAAAATAAGTCAGGATAAAGAACCTGACTTAAATAAGCCCTGGATTATTAATTACCAGTTTTTTAATTTTGGGGGTCAATACTAGGGATAAAAAGGGCAAAAATACCATATGGAGTTTTTTTATTAAATTTTAAAAAATTAACAAATATTTTTTTTCTCACTCATGCCCTTAAACCTCAAATGGAAGAAAAATATCTTTTATAGTAAACAATGCAGTTAAATACCCACATTATTTTTTTTCATTCTCTTGATGAACAAAATGTAAAATATAGAATATGAGTAAATAAATTTTAAGCTATTTGCATATGCACACACAGACATTCATATCTGAAATAAGTTCTTATTGAGAGGTGAAGATACAGAAATAAATTACAGATTCATAAATGAGAAATTCAGATTATTTAGTAAGAAGACTTTGGACTTGCTTGTTGCCATTGTCTTGGTAAATAATTACGTACTTTCTCATTGGTGCCATTGTCATGAAATGAGTTTTGGTCTATGAGACTAGGATGACATTTTATATGCCTTTACCCAGTCATGGATTTGAAAGTTCAGTGATTTCTCTTTCTATGGTCATAGATATGACAAAAAGATGCAACTTCTCTTTTTTAAGTGAAAATATTATAAACATATTTATTTGTGGTCTGATTTTTCCATGAAACAAAGCTGAAATTGAATAGTAATTTTCCAGTTTATTGGATCTATGTATGTAGGTTGGACAATTCAGAACCTAAAATGATGGTAAGCACAAGGAAGAAATAGCATAACATTGTGAAAACAAAATTCTGGATTTGGAATCAGGGAATCTAGCTTCAAATCCCACCTCTGCTACTCCTACTTATGTCAATTTGGATGAATCATTTAAACTTCATGGGTTTTTGTTTCTTTGTTGGGAAAATGAGGAAGGTGAATAATATGACCTCTAAAATCCCTTCTAGGTCTAAATCTATGATCCAATAAATATTTGCTGAATGGAACTATTTTTTTTAAACCCTTACCTTCAGTCTTGGAGTTAATACTGTATATTGGCTCTGAAGCAGAAGAGGGATAAGGGTAGGCAATGGGGGTCAAGTGACTTGCCCAGGGTCACACAGCTAGAAGTGTCTGAGTTCAGATTTCAACCTAGGACCTCCCATCTCTACGCCTGACTCTCAATCCACTGAGCTACCCAGCTGCCCCCAGAACTATTTTTTTTTAATGTGGGGAGACACAGGCCATGTGTGTATCATACCAAAATAACATGCCAACTTAACAAAGGAGGAAAAACAAATTACCTGGTGTGGTAAAAATAAAATAATCACAGTGTTTTCATTTTACTTTTTAGCTGGCTATGATGGCAGCAAGTAGACAATACTTTGCTGTTAAATTGCCTTGGAACATTAAATATTCTTTCTATAGCTGTGTTTCAGAATGATACAATCTTTAGGACTTCAATAACATTGAATATTACATTGATGGAAATACGGTAGTGGCAAAAGTGGTCTAAATCAAAAGATATATTAGCCAACTTTCATTATAAGAAACATTTAAAAAAGCATAAGAAAAAAGTAAATAGAATAATGGTAGGATTATAGAATTATATCTGAAAGAGATTGTAAAGATCAGTTAACTTAAACTTCCTATGTTTTGTAGATGGGGAAATTGAAGAACTTGGACATTTTTGTGGAAAATAGCATAGCTAAAATATGAATCCAGAGTGTCCATTTCCCAAGTCAGTGTTCTTTCCATCAAATAATACTAATTGCTACTAGGTTAATTTTTTTTTAACCCTTGTACTTCGGTGTATTGTCTCATAGGTGGAAGAGTGGTAAGGGTGGGTAGCTTAATTTTTTAAAGTTACTTGGACTGTATGTATTTTCCTTTTTTTTTTTTGGTTTTTCTAAATTACATGTTGACATGTAATTTTAAAAAATGTCATATTTTAAAATAATTTTTCTGACATTTTGCAATCCATGTTCTCTCCCTCTCTCCCATATTTCTCCCTTCCCAAGAAGGCAGGTAATAAAAGTTATACATATATTATCAAAGAACAGATATTTCCATGTTCTCCATGTTGTGAAAAAAGAAACATATTGCTTACATAAGAGAAAAAATACATGGAGGAAATCAAGGGAATAATGATATGCTTCAGTTTGCATTTGGACCCCATCAGTTCTTTCTTTGGTGGTGGGTAAGCTTTTACATCATGAGTCCCTTGAAGTCATCTTGGATCTTTGCCTTGTTGATAATAGTTGTCATTTATAGTTGATCATCAAAAATTATTTCTATTACTATGTATAATGTTTTCCTGGTTCTACTCACTTCACTCTGCATCATTCCATATGTGTCTCAAAGTTTTTTGGGTGATCATCTTGTTTTTCATTTCATATGTTACAGTAGATTCCATTACAATTATATACCACAACTTGTTCAATCATTCCCCAGTTGATGGACATCTCTTCAGTTTCCATGTCTTTGCCAGCACAAAAAAGCTGCTCTTTTCTCCTATCTTCAATCTCTTTGGGATACAGACCTATTAGTGGTATTGCTGGGTCAAAGGGTATGCACAGTTTGATGGCCCTTTGAGCATGGTTCCAGAGACCTCCAAAATGGCTACGTACTTTTGGTTTTGCATAATGCTCCAAACCTTGAAGATGAGAAGATTGTGGTAGAAACATGATGGTTTCTGGTTTTTTGTTTTTTCCAATGCCTTTGTTCTTAGGTAGGTTCTTCAAAGTCTCCAGGAAATATATTAATGTACAACAGAAGTCATAACAAGGATTGCTTTTACATAAAAAGGAGAGGAAGCATGATGCATTGGATAAAATATGGGCTTTGGACTCAGAGGATCTGGGTTTGAATTGTGCCTCTCCCACTAACTATCTCTGTGACCTTAGGTAAGTCTTTACTATCTTGGCTTGATTTTCCTTGTTTTTAAAATGAAGGTATTTTGACCGAATGACTTTCAAAGTGCCTTTCTGCTCTAAATCTGTGAACAATCAACAAGTATATTCTAAGCACCTACTATGTGAAAAATACTGTGCTAAGGATACAAAGGCAAAAGGAAGTAATTATTAGGTTGTTTTAGCTCTTTACTTTAAAATAGCTGATGGCTCAAAAATGAGGACTATATCTCCAGCACAGAAAAAAAAAACTGAGGCCAATCCAGTGTTTATGAGTCTTCCCATGGAGAAATGTTGCAGTCAATGGCCTGTTCTTCTTAAAATCTGAAGGAATCTAGAAGAATAGTCCAGGCTTGGCTCAGTGCTAATAGATTCAAGACTACATTTTCCCAGATATCAAATCTTTCACAAAATGTCGCTGGTATTATTTGACCTAATGGGACAGTAAATTTCATTTACTAAGAAGGGTAGAGATATAGACCAGAGGTTAGAGGTGAATATTAGCTTTTTTGACATCTCATCTTCTGTTTTCAGTGAAAACATTTTGTCATCTTAATGATTATCAAAACACTGGCTTATTTCACTTCCCAAATATCTTTGGTTGTTATGAAGACAAACTATAAACATCAGAACTAAGAATTAGAGAATGTTCTAATTAGAAAATAGACCTGACTCAAAGTAGAAAGAGAAACATAATTCACTTAAATGTTTAGAGGCAGCTGAGTTTCTTTTTTGCTTAACTAAAGTGAATCACTGGAAAATAATCACTGTTTAATATGATGTTGCATCTATATACTGTGACTGCAGGTGGATTTCTGTTCTTCCCACAATGAATATATATATATATGTATATATATATATATATATGTATATACTTATGGCTTGTATATCTTCATCAGATGAGATCCCATATCCCAACAAAAATTATTCTCATTCTCACCAGACTCAGTTGGGAAATAGTATTATAGTACTTTCCATATTAGGGAAGAAAAAACTCTAAGGAAAAGCAAAATGGAATTATTTGTATGAATTGCTTCTTTGGAGCAATGTCTAGTTACCCCACCCATTTTGTCACATTGTGTAGGATTACTCAGTCACTTTAAAGAACAAGAGAGTCATAATTCTTCATTTAGGTCTATTAAAAACCTAGAATAAATGGTTCCTTTTTGCCTTTCCCCTCCCAGCTCCACCTTGGGAATTTAAATCATTATAATCATGAATCAAGTGAATCATGGATTTCAGAGCTGGAAGAATCCTCCACAGATCATCTAAGCCAACCCCAAGTCTTCAGACAGGTAAGGAATTATTATCTTCATTTGTCAGAGGTAGCAAGTGGCAGTATAGGAACTAATAACTATATGTCTTGTCCCTTCTACCATGTGCTTTCCATTCTACTGTGAGCTATATTATTTATGGCTCTGGCCAATTCCAAGCCCAACCATGTTCAAAATTTTAATAAAAATCATTTTAAGTACCTGTGACAGTCACTGGGAATACGAAAACAATAAATATAAGCAATCCTTAAATACAAGGGACATATTTTAACTCTTATCACCCTTGTCTATAAGAAATGAAGAAGGGGATGGCTTCAGAGAAAACAAGGAAGATTTGTATGAACTGATGAAGAGTAAAATGCACATAGCCAGAAGAACAATTTATAATATAACCACAGCATTATAAATAAAAATAACTTGAAAAATTTAAGAATCCTTGTTAACACAATGGCAAGTTATGCTTCAAAGGAACAATGATGAATGTTTCCATATTTCAAATCAGAGAAGGGATGGACTTTTGGCAGAGTGGCCTACCAATTTTTGGAGAATGTGAGGATTTTGTTTTGTTTGAGTATTTTCATTTTTCATAAGAGTTTTGTTTTTTATTTTCTTTGGGAAGAAGGAGGAGGAAAAGAAAATAAATTATTACTATTTAAATGTAAAAAAAAAACAAAATAAAGGGGCTTAGGTTGGAGATCCTACTTTCCTGACAACAAAGTGTGGCACAAGTATACATGAAGTCCTATGTGCCATTGTGGTCATCTTACAAAAAGGGAAACACAATGAAGCTATAAAAAAACTAGGGAAAGAAACTCAGATGAATAGTAAGGAGAAAAGAAGCTGTTATGGATATTTTGGGAACCGAAACAGTTATTTCATTGGATAAGAAGCTTCCAGTAAAGTAATTTTCTTCACTCATGCAGGTCATCAACTTCTTGTGGCTTACAAACTTAAACGGTTGCCTAAAGTTGAGGTGTCAAACATTCTCTTGGTGTGAATTAAATAAAAATACAAAAGAACATAAGATAAAGTTAATATGTAGTTTCTAAGTCAACATGCACCAACAAGGATCCTAATATAAGGTTTAATAGTTATTATTTTTATCTGAGTTGGATGACACTGATTTAGAGCCCTGTGTGGTTGTTACTTCTCCAGTGTCCCAAGCCAAGATAGACCAGAAATGGGACCAAAATGACCACTTTTTTACTCATGCTGAGGCCCGTTCTTTATCCTCTACACTATGCTTCCTATTTCCTTAATACAGAGTAAGAAATGAGTATTGTTGAATCTGGGAAAAGATAAGATCACTGAAGAAAATAAATGATATTCTATCCATTTAATAGAATCCTAAAAGCAATGGAAGAGGTGAGCAAAGAGCACAATTCTTCTGTCTCTTCAGAGGCTTCCTGTCCAATAGAGAAATCTTTCATTCCTCATACTTATTTTCCTAGTGACCCCACTGGCTTTTTCCATTTAGAGAAGAAGCTTCATAGGTAGGAGGGATAGAGTTTACCTCTACTGAGAGATGTTCATATTTTCTTAAAGTAAGAAGCTTAGTTTAGTATTAGTTTTGTGTATATTTTTCTAATATCCTGGTGAAGTGGCAAAGGCAGAGGGTAGAGTTGGAGGACTGACACTCTAGTGCTCAAAAAAGTATATTTGTACTTCAAATGTATAATTTGGTACCCAGATCCCAGAACATTTGCTCAACAGAGATTCGTGGCTATTAGGTGGTCAATTATAGAAGGAATAAGGAGATATATTTAACTTGGCTAACTCAGTTAATTCTGATTAGCATCAAAATGACTCATCACTTTGAGTAGTGTGAAAAGGTAGGTAGTACCACTGGAGGTGGGACACTGAACATAAAGATATTAGGAAATCGTCTAGAGTATGCATAGAACAGCTTCCAGTTAACATTTGATTTTGCTCTGTGTCTCTAGGAGCAGTATTGTAGGGATGGCCCAGGGCTATTGATGTAATGTTTGAGCAGGGTCCTGACTACATCAGATGAAAAGCACTGAGTAAATAAGAGGTATTTTTGCATTCCTTAAACATCAGCCAAAATCTTGTCAAAACAGTGTGCAGAAAACAGAATCCAATAAAATGATCATTTCCCAACAGTCATACCTTGAAACAAGAGAAGAATATTAAACAGTGGCTACATTCCTCATATTGTCAGTTGGAATAAAGAACTATGAAAGCCAAGACTAAGGGTAGGTAAGGTAGGTAGACCCCTAGGGGGTTGCACATAGAGGAATGGACCACAAGAAACCATTTATTGTTTCTTTAAAAATATAAATGTGTGTATCTGAATACTTGGAAAATATACACTCCAGTGCATATACAAATTAGTTTTTTTTTGATAAACTAACTCATAGAAGTCACAGGTCCAGTTCCAATCTGACAATAAACAGTGACAACCAGGGAATGTGATTTTTAAACACTGAAAATCTTACTGCACTGAGAGAACTTCCATTTAGGGTAAGTACTTGCCTTTGACTTTTGATACAAGGTACCTTTTTTTTAAAAAAAAAATCAAGTTCTTCCCTTTCCTGTTCATGCATCATTACTTCATATTTTCAAGTTTCCTTGATCAGGTTGGTCTAGAGAAGAATACAAATCTTTAATATCTTTTTATTTGTAGATGTGATTTAGAATTAGAAAGATAATTGGTGTTAGCCATAGGCCCATGTCTTCACATATAAAATGAAGGAATTGGACCAGATGAATTCAAAAACTCTTACCAGCTCTAAATATTATCATCCTAATATAAAAGGGTACTTAGAAGAATCACTTGCAAGCAGCATCTGCCAGTGTCTATTTTCATAGTAGAGGTTTATGCTTATTTGGTATTGTCAAGTGGCTTTGTCAAGTTTTCTGGTAAACTTCCCTGATAAGGAATATGAATTTTCATCTTGAAACTCTCCAGTGAAAGTGAGAAGATACTAGATCAATGAGTGAAGCTGCAGATATTATGTCTCTGGACTTCCCCAAATTACAAAGTTACTTGTAAAAGGTAGTTCTTTTTTGTTTCCAACTAATTTTGAGCTCAGTATCAGACCTAAAAGAATAATAATTGGTTCATGAAAGGGGAGGGAAGGAAGGAAGAAAAATAAGCATTTGTGCTAAGCCCTTTGAAAATATTATCTTATTTAATCTTCACAACAACGTTGTGAGGTAGGCACTGTTATTATCCTCATTTTACAGTTGAGGCAACCTAAGCAGATGGAGATTAAGTGACTTGATCAGGATCATTTGGTTAGTTATTGTCTGGGCCTGTATTGGAACTCATCTTCCTGACTCTAGGTCCAGGGCTATTATATGTTGTGCTACCTAACTATTCACTACTCTAACCATCTTTTGGCCATTTTCTGCCTCACAGTTTTACTCTTTGGTCTCAGATTTCCATAGATCATTCCCTGGAAGGGGTTCATTCTCAGTTTTTGATTCCTCACCTTGGAGTCAAGCTATCTTGACTGGGAAGTAGGTGAGTGCAATATGATCCATGTTATCGAGTCTGTGTTTAATAAGACTATGCTTTATATCTGAATTCAACCATATTTTGCACATTCTGTCCAGCTATCTGCCCTGCTACTGATGAGCCCAAGCTCATCCCTAACTCCCCTAGAGACTTTGATTTCTTGCTCTGGGAACAATAATCAATAGATAACAGTATTGCTTCTAAAAGGACATATCCATATATATATAGCTAACTCGCCATATGTGTGATCTCCCAGAACAAAACTCCTTTCCTTGACCACTACTTCCATATATGTGGTGTTTCAAGTAAGATATCCACAAAACACTTGGCATTGTACCTGGCATAGAGTAGGTACTATATAAATGCTTATTCCTTCCATCTCCCCTTCCTTCTATTAGAATAAAAGTTCTCCTGGCACAAGAAATGTCTCATTTTCATGACTGTATCTCTGTCTTTTAGCACATAGTTTGGCAGATAATTAAATCCTAAATTTATTGTATCTGTTCTTATTCTATGAACTATTTAGTGGAAGGAGCATTGTCTCTTTTTCTGGAAAACCTGGGTTTGAATCCCACTTCTGATGCTTAATGGTTGAGTGACTGGACAACTTACTTAGCCATCTTAAGTTTCAGTTTCCACATATGTATAGGGAGGAGATTGGACTATTTGACCTCTGACTTCCCTTCCCACTCTACATCTATGCTCTTAGCATATGTATGAGAATGAGATAAAGAGGTTCAGTAAACATATTCCATACCCATAGTCAATCATTGTTTTTGTTGTTTAGTCGCTTTTCAGTTGTGTCAGACACATCGTGAGCCCTTTTGGGGTTTTCTTGACAAAGATACTGGAATGGCTTGTTATTTCCTTCTTTGGTTCATTTGACAGATGAGGAAACTGAGGCAAACAGGGTTAAGGGACTTGCCCAGGGTCACACAGCTAGTAAGGATCTGAGACCAGATTTGAACTCACAAAGATAAGCCTTCTTGACTCTAAGCCCAGCCCTCTATCCACCACACCATTTAGTTTTCCCTAAACAAAAATTATGCCAAACAAAGCTGTTCTTCCACCTGTTTTACAGAAAATTTACTGTCTCCTGAATTCACTAACACAGCCTAATGCATCTAGTCACCTTACAATGAAAATATAGCAATAGAGGTACATTTTGGTGAACTGTAAGAGTTCATTGCTTAAAGTTAGAGGATTTCAAATCTGACTAATGCAATTTCAGAAATTACACAGGTAAAATCTGTATCAGATTGTTTACTCTCTCAGGAAGATGGAGAGAGAGGGAGGGAGAGAAAGAAAGAATTTGGAATGCAAAATTAAAAACAACAATACCACCAACAAAAAACGATTTCTAGGTCAGAAGTTTTTCTTCCCTTCGTTTTAGAATAGAAACCAAGAAGAGCTTATTACCCCAAACTGATTATTATCAGATGATTCTAAAACCTCTCATTGTTTTTAATGAGTCCTATGATAGAATTTCTTGATCATTCATTAGCCACAATATTTATTATATCTTATTCCACAGAGAACTATTGCTGTTACTTGGATCTCTGGTTATTTTTTAAAGGCAGAATACTTCTTCAAAGAGTTAATGAATGATTCAGTAAAAAAAAACTCTAAAAATCAGGTGTGATTTTTAGAAACTAATCTCAAATTCCAGTAACTAGTCATGGGAGAGCAGGTGTCTGGGTGAGAATAGATTAAATAAGGAACGGAATGAAATTCTCATGTCTGAATCCTCCTAACAAGGGTGTGTGCATAATTCTTGTATTCTCTATGTCTCAGACTTTAGTTAATTAGAAAATCTATGATAAATACAACACTCCTGAAATGAAGAAGGCTAGGTTTTGGAGCTAACCTTTATTTAATTAAATAAAAGAACAATGAGTTGGACATTTAAATGGTCCCTTGGGTATCCCTCCCCTACTTCTACCTTATCCCTTATAACATTGATTTTCACTAGTAATGAAATTGTAGTTATTTTAGTGAAATAAATATTGGTGAAGATTGTTTTTAAAAGGAAAATTAAATATACAAATCAGAAAGAGATTTCTGATTTCTCCCCTTTTCTTTTATTTCTTCATTTCAACTCACATCTGCAATGCAGCATTCTAATGGTACTTTGTAAAATAAATTGTTTGGCAAGGAAATTCTATAAAAATATTGAAGGTGTCAGTTTAGGCTAGTGATTTTGAATTGAAACTGGGTTTTAATGAACATAGAATGTTACAGTTGGAAGGCATATCCATTCCCTCTCCCAGTTGAATAGTTAATGAAACAGAGAGCTGCTCCCTGCTTCCCTCCCACCCCAATCTTCATATCTTTTTTTTTTAACCTCTCCCCAGTATTTGAAATATTTGACTAAATTCTCCTCCTTGATACTCTTTCCTATTTAGGTTTTTGTCACTTTATTCCCTCTTGGTTTTCATCCTTCTGTTCCTTTTCAGTCTCCTTTGCTTGAACTTCCCTTATGTCATGCCCACTAATAGCAAAAGCAAGGCTCTACTCAAGGGCCTCTTTCCTTTTTTTTCTATAGCCTCATTTAATGATTTCCTAAGCTCTCATGGATTTAATCATCACCTACATGCAGATGATTACCAGATCTGTTTATCCAGCCATTGTCTCTCTTATGAGCTTGAGTCTTACATCACCAGTTATTAGATATCTTGACCTTTTTTCTAGAATCAGCTTAAACTCTATATGTCCAATTAGAACTCTTGACTTTTCTATCTAAAATTCATCCCTCAAATAACTTCTCTATTGCTAACAAGAACATCACCATTTTTCCAGTAACCCAGGTATATAAACTTGGAATTACTCTTGGCTTTACACTCTTTCCCCACATAGCTAATCAAATGCTCAATCTTTTAGTTTTATCCTCCACCAAATTTCTCATATATCTCCTTTTTATACACAGAGCCACCATCCAAGTTTAGCTATTTCTCACCATTCTCCTAGAATGTATTAATAGCCTAATTGGTAAGTAAATACTAGAAGCCCTTGAGCATGCCTAATGAGTTCTTTCAGGAAAGAGTTTACGAGTCCACAAGTTTCTCACAATTTTTTCATGTTTTTATAGCTCACACAATCTTGCCTATGTCCTCAGCAATACTCTGTTTTACTTCATGCCATATCAGACAGTTTCCATTAGTTTATCTCTCAAAGGAAGGGCTCCTCGTCAAACACAAAAACAGGGATCAGAGAGAAAGAGGTGGAGTTTCCTCGTTGAAATTAACTGGTAACATGTTGTGTCCATTATAAGACCTCACTTTCAATAAAATCAAGAATTCTGAGCTATAGAGGCAAATTGAGTTTTGCTGAACATCAAAGGGGAGAAAAAAGCTGCTTTTAACATAATTTCTTTTCTGTCTTTTCATTTCCTGGAGGTTGCTAAGTCTCCTGAATTGCAGTAATTACCAAATCTTCTGATTGGCAGCAATTAGTTCCTTTTCTGACCCAGAAAAGGTCAAGAGGAAAGCCAAAAGCCAAAAGGTGGTCTCTCTTCTGCCTCTCTGCATCTTTCTGCAGCCATGACTTTTGTGTTCTTTTGTGATTTGTTCTGAGGTAATTCCAAAGGTCTGGGATCAAAATCCCTTTTATTATTCTGAAAACTCTTTTGAAGTTCTTCTTAGGAAACTGTGTTGGGAAGGCCCCCAGTTGTTTTATATTTTGGTAAAATTCTCAGTGTAACTTATATACTATTATTTCCTTTTCCTTGAGCATAAAAAAGCATTTTGAAGTGTTTCAGATTTCTGCCAGGCTTTCCTGATGTTCTTTCTCTTATTAGTTAATTTAAAAATTAATTTTATAATTCTATTATTATGCTTTATTTTAAATAGTCTAATTAAAATTATATGCATTAATGATGACAACAGTACAAATAGAAAGAGCAAATAAAGGGGAAAAATGAAAGCTGTGTAATTTTAATTGTACCCACCTTTTGGCCCCATTCACAGGAAATCTTTACCAGAAAGGGTGTCAGAGAGGGAGCTATCACATGGCCAAATGGTTTCTCCAACATTCCCAGTAGGTAGCTCCGCATACCAGTGTTTTCAAGTAAATGCTACTTACAAGTAATGCCAAAAATATCACTTGGTAATTTTTACATCTGGCCCCAAGAAGACAGAAAATACACCTCATTTCCTTTTTTGCAATGATAAGGGCTTATAGGTGTATATGATGTCAACCAAGGTTGAAGGGTTGGTTGGTTTTGCTGAATTGATTTATTTCCCTCTCTTTTAAATTCTCTGTGATAAGGAATGGTTCTTAAGGGAAAAGAAGATATGTTTAATTGAGTGGATGAATGAAAATATTTAGTAAGTGCTTATTTTGTGTCCAGCACTAGAGATATAAATAAAAAAAACACAAAGATCTTTCTTAGCTTCTTCAGGAAGTTTACATTCAAAAGGTGGAGAAAATATACAAGGGAGGATACTTTGGTCCATCATATTATAGAGATTATGAGCTGACCATAGGGTCAAAGATTGCCTATAGGTGATGAAATGAAACATGACTGGATATTTCCTGAAATAGTGGTCAGAGAGAGGAACCAATCAAGAGAATGGGTCCTTAATGTAGAAGTTTCTGCAGAGTAGCAAGGTACTTGCTGCTTATCACTATTGGAGGAGGTGGAAGCATAGTAGGGAGTGGGCATATTTAGGAATAAAGATAACACAAAAACAAAAGGTATTATTTGAATATAAAATTTACGGGAATATGTTGTTTATAAATAATTGAATGGTTTAATAGAACAGAACTTTTTTTCTTTGAAGTCTGATATAAATATTAGTTTGGAAGACTTGTTGGAGAGGTTATGGCTTTAGGTGCTCCTAAGCCACCATCTTGCCTCTACCCCTAAAAATTATGATTATTTTTAGTGATAATGACTGAAGAGATTTTTTTTAATAGTGAGGATCTTCTTTGGCCATTCTGGTAACATGTCAACACTTAAGACAGTGCCTGAAACATAGCAAGTGCTTACTAAATAGGAAGAGCTTTATTGACTTTTGTTAAGTTTAAAATATCCTAGATAATGCATATAATATATAGCTATTTGTTAAATAGTGAAAGTAGGTTGGAGAGAGAAAAGGCACACAATCACATGGCCAGTCACCTAATTGATCTGAACTTGCCACTCATTTTGTGTCTCCATTAGCTAGCAAAGAAATTTTGAACTGCTGCGCTGTCCCACCAGGAAAGCCAAAAAAAGACTACGTTGCTACCTTAATCCCTAATTTATAGCCTCAGTGTCTTCACTTTTTCTGAGTCTCCCTGGTTGGATAGACTTGACCTCAGTCTGGTTCAGAGGCCAGTCTTCCAGAGAGCAGGAGTCATGTGGGAATAGAGGCAAGCATCTTCCAGGACACCAGGGAGGCAGGAAATAACCTTCTTATATGTATAAGCCTCAGGCTCTTCTCCCAGCCTAATCAAAGCATAGGGTAAGACCAAAATGGATTTTCAAAACTTTCCTTTTAAAAAGGAAAGAAGGTACAGGTTTATGTTAAATTCACATACTTTGTACTTGTCAATTAACATGTATAATATTCATTGTGAACAAGGACGATAATACCCAGCAGTGACTTAAACCGTGATAGAGACATATTTTTTTTTCTGGTGTAAAAAGTGGGCTGAGGATTCAAACCTAGGATTTCATTGGGATAATAACTTCTGATATGGAAAGTCCCTCCAAAGATGCAGATCAGCAACTCTACAATAATAGTCATAGAAAATTTCTTAGAAGCACTAAGAGGTCTAGTTAACTTGCTCAGTTACATGATCAGTTTGACCAGAGGGAGCACTTGAACATGGCTGACTAAATCCCAAAGTCAGTCTTCTGTCCACTACTCTAAGCTTTCCTTTAGAGAGACCCAGAGAGAAACATTAGATACAGAATTTCAGAGGCGTAAAGCTACCTTCAAAATAATCTAGGTTAAGGTTTCCAATAAATTATTATTGAATGAATATCAATATTAGAATGTAAGAATTTTAGAATTGAAAGAAACCTTGGAGACAGTTGGATCCGAACTCCACATTTTGCAGATGAGGAAGCAAATTTAATGCAATTCAAAGAATGTGTTTTAAAGGTATGCTACATGCAAAGACTGTCCTAGATACTACGTTTGCAAACCTAAAACATGAGCAAAACCTTGAAGAAAGAAAAGGATTTCAATAGATAGAGGTCTAGACAAAATAGATGTGTGTGTGTGTGTGTGTGTGTGTGTGACCTATCTAGATACCCGATGGCAAGGTGGTACCCAATTGACTGGTCAATAGCTAGTAGTCTGGTTTGATTGCAATGAAGTATCTAACAGTGAGGATTTGAAAGAAGGATAGAACTGTAGCTTGGCACAAGATTATAGAGGTCTTTAAAAGCATGTTAAATGAACAGAACCAGGAGAACAGTGTACACAATAACAAAAATATTGTACTAAGATGAACCGAAATAGTAAACTATTATTTGGAACACAAGGTCCTAAGATAACCACAAGGAACTTATGATAAAATATACTATCCATAGCCAAAGAAGAAACTGTTGGAATCTGAAATCAGATCAAAATATTCCATTTTTCTTTTATTTCCTTCATGAGCTTTTATTGTATGTATGGTATGTGTCCTTTGTCAAGATGGGGGGGGGGGGGAGTATGGAAATATATATTGCATGAATGCACTAGTGTAATCTATATTACACTATTTACTACCTTGGGTGGATGGCAGAGAGGGAAGGGAGAGAGAGATTCTGAATTACAAAATGTCAGAAAACCATTGCCAAAAATTTTCTCTACATACAATTTAACAAATAAAATAAAGTTTTTTAAAGCATGTTAAAGGAGTTTGTATTTTATCCTAAAGGAATTATGAAATCACTAAAACTATTAGAGGAGAGAAATGCCATTATTAGAGCTGGGTATTCTGAAAAATATTTTGTCAATTGTGTGAAAGATGAGAGGAAAGAAAATAGAAGCAGTGCTACTGATTAAAAAGTTGTTACAATAGCCAGTGTGAGAGGTGGTGATGTTTTGGACTAGAAAGAAAGTGAAGTGGTTGATGAGAGGCATATTGAAAGGTAGAATTTTTCATTTATTTATTTATTTATTTTAGGCAAACAATTAAATGACTTCTTCAGGGTGACACAGCTAGAAAGTGTCTGAGGCTAGATTTGAATCCAGATCTTCTTGACTCCAGCCCTAGAGCTCGATCCATTGTACTACCTAACTGCCCTTTTTTGTGGGGTACAATTAATAGGGCTTGGCAGAAACAGAAAATAGCAAAAGATGATTTCAATGTTTTTATCCCAAGGTTTAAAGAGGTTAAGTAGTTTTCCAAAGGGGACTGAAATCTTCATATCTTCATAGAAATCTTCATCTTTTTGGGCAGATATTTTAGAGTTCCATTGTTAGTTACTACACAAAAGAGCAGGAGATAATTCAAATTGATAAAGCTTGTCTCACATATAACTGGAGTATTTGGCTTGATTTTGTAGAGACTAAGAGCCCATCTAACTAAAAACATTCTTTGTTGATGTCTAAAAATTATATGTTATTAGCTTTCTGTTAAGGCCTTCTTACGAAGACATATATTTTACCTGTGTTTAGGACAATTTTGTTAATTGGGACATAGGATAGATAATACTTTGCAGGGAAGAATTTATCTGGAATACCAATATCATTCATAGATATGTCATATAAAATAAATATGTATGTTTCCATTTTTATTTTATTTTACTTTTTTGGTTTGGGTAGCATTTGGGGTCATAAAATGCTGTCTAAGCTGGAAAGGAAGATAATTCCTAGCTGAAGATCCCAGGCTCAGCAGACAGAAAAATAGTCATTCAGTCATGGCAGGGGACCATCAAAAGAGGATAGTCAGCTAAAGAAAACTTATTTTTCATTCATAATTTTTCCTGATACTAGTTCTAGGCCTACAATATGTAGTTCAAGAGACTTTAATTTGTTCTCATAGAAAAAAACTTTCTTCGAGGAAATTGATGGTTTTCTAGGACCCAAACTATGGTTATTCTGATGCTATTGGGGTATATTTTTATGGCACATGCCATTCTCTTATTATAGTATCTCAATGATTATAATTGTTGTCTTATTTTAAAAATTTGAGATTTGTGCCTCACATTAACAATATTTCTGGGTTATCTTGATTTTCTATAAAAACATAAGTGGTTACCAACTTTAAAGCAGGTCTTGAGGCATCTCAATTTCTCCAGAATAAGCCTTCATAGTAGAAACTTTAGAATAAGAAGTTTCTCTGAAAAAAAATTAATGCCCACCCATGCAACATAATGCAAAATGCAAGAAATATTTGTTTATTATTAAGTTATATGTAAGTTCTATCCTGGGCTTTCTTCTTTTCTCTTTATATAAGCTCACTTGATGATCTTATCAGCTGAAGTGGGTTAAACTAATCATTATATAAATGGCCCTTAGCTCTACAATATTCAGCCCTTCTCTCTTGAACTCTGGTTTTGCATCACTGATTGTCCATAACACTTTTCTATGTGGCTATCTCAGAGGCATCTCAAAATCATGTTCTAAATAGAATTCATCTTTTCTCTAAAACCTATACCTTTCTCTAAAAGCTCATTTCTATTGAGAAGACCACTATCTTTCCAGTCACTCAATTTCACATATAAGAATAATCCTCATTTCTTTAGATTCTCTTAAACTCTCTCTAATTCCATTTGCCCCCATATTCCATTATTTGCTATGTCTTATTGATTCTACCTCTCATATCCTTCTCCTTAAACCTATTGGCTACGAACATGATACAGGAATATTTTGGCTGCTATCAAACATCAATCAACAAACTATTATTTTGCAATTACTATATACCAAGATCCACAAAAGTGGTAAAATTAGTTCTTGCTCTCAAAAAGATTGCTTTCTACATGAGGCATATAACTTGTAGATAGATAGATAGATGATAGATAGATAGATAGATAGATAGATAGATAGATAGATAGATAGATNATAGATAGATGATAGATAGATAGATAGATAGATAGATAGATAGATAGATAGATAGATAGATAGATAGATACTCAATGCATATATATGGATGGATAATAGGTAGAGTTATAGAGCATACAAAGTAGTTACAAATTAACCTAAGTAAAGAAAGCAGTAAAAGCTTGAGAACCAAGACAAATATTAAAGAATGTATTGCTTGCAATGCATTGAAGGAAATTAGTGATTCTAAGAGATAGGTGAAGAGGAAAACCATTCCAGGCAAGGGCAGAGTGGGATAGTCATGGAAAGAAAAAAGAGGGAGAGCCAGATGAGGGAGTCTAATATGTGAAGAAAAAGCAAGTCAATATGTGTACTTCCTAGAGAGGGGAAGGGTGTAATGTGAAAAAAGACTAGAAGGGTTGTAAAGAGGACTAAATGCCAAATGGAGATTTTAGTACTTGATCTTGGAGACAGTAAGGAGCCAGTGGAGTTTGAGTGGATATTTGGGGTGTGTAAAAGGAAGTGATATAGTTAAACTTGGGTTTAAGGAAGTTCATTTTTACAGTTGTGTGGGGGATGCCCTGTAGTTGGGAGACAGGGAAGGAGATGATTTAGGATATTATTGCAATAGTGAAGGCAAGAAGTATTACATGCAAAAAAAGAAAAAGAAACAAATAATAAAAAATAAAAATTTTAAAAAAGAAGTGATATAGGCTAGCATTACAATGATAGTTGTTTCAATGGTGAAAAGTTAACAGATATGAGAAGGGTTGTTCAGTTAGAAATAAAATTTGCCAAATGTATGGATATGTGGAGTGAATAAGAATGAGGAGTCAAAGATGATGGTGAGGTTGTGAACCTAGATGCTTGGGAGGATGGTGGTACCCTTAACATTAACAGGGATGTATGGAAGAGACATGGATTTGGAGAAAAAGATTACGAATTCTCTTTTGAACATGTTGAGATGTACTAGCCTCTCTGCTTCCAGTCTCCACCCCTCCCCTCTCCAATCCATCTTTCATACAACTGTCAAATGGACATTCCTATAATTCAGAACTGGCCCCATAGCTCCTCTGCTTAAAAAGTTTCAAGGCTCATAATTGCATCTAGAATAAAATACAAATTTGTTTGGTATTTAAAGTCCTTCACAGTTTGGCTCCAGATCACCTTATAATATGCCAATTTCTGCAGCCTATTTTCTAGCCAATTGGTCTGATTGTTCCCTATACAATATATTCTATCTCCCCTCTCTAGACCTTTGCACCTATTCTCCCATATGAGTAGAATGCATCTCCTTCTCATTTTTCCCTTTTAGCATTCTTAGCTACTACCTTCATCTTAATTCAAGTGTCTACTCCTACATTAGGAACTACCCTAATCCTCTCCCTTCTCTATTCTGTTGTTGTGCTGCTCTGGCTATTCCTTTGTCTTTATCTTGAATATATCTTATATTTACTTATCTTTGTATAAGTTGTTTTCTACCAACATAATATAAACTTCTTGAGAGAAGAGAGTATTTAATGTTTGTCTTTCAATTTTCAACACATTAAGAGTGTCTGGCACATTTAGTGGGTTCTTAATAGTTTTTGTATAAATGAATGCATGAGCCTACTTAGTAAAATACATTGCACTTCATTGTGTGGGAAAAATACAAGGTTTAGCTGAGACAGATCCTTTGTTTTTAAGTAGCATTAAGGTAATAATATACTAACATCCTATGATTTATTTATTGTGGGGAACTTGTTAGACAGAAACTCCACTTCACTGCCACTACCAGCAATTCAGATCACAGCCAGCTTAAGACTTAGCAAATAAGTCCTGGGGAAATGTTGAAAAATCATGGTGAGGTGACTTTTTACCTATGGTCATTTATAGAATCACCTATGTGATCCAGAATCACATTGCTAGTACATGTAATTGTCAGAGGGAGGATTCAAAACTGAGTCATCTTGACCCAAACCCAACACTTCATTATGCAATATTGCCTGCATTCATTATTATAAAATTTATATAAAAATTTGTCAGATCATGAAAAGGTGCTAGATGAACTTTAAGAGACAAAGTCATATTAGTCCAAAATATTAAGGGAGGATTCCTAGACGAAGGAGAATATGAATTAGATTTTAAAGGATGGGTGGAGATTCAATAAATAAAGAGGAGAAAAGGCATTCAGGATACTATACTCACATATCCCTAGAGTAAGTTGTAGACATCAATAAAAAAATGTTTTAGGTTTCTGTAGCCAGTCAGAGGGTTCAGAGGAAGAAAAGTTTTCTTGTTAAAATGGACCAAAAATTCTGTGTGGCCCATCCATATCTTTATTTTCAACCATTATAAAGGTAATAAAACCAGTGTCATGTAGAACAACAGATTAGTAGCTTCTCAAATTCACTTTGAAACTAAAAAGATGCTATTTTAGAGTTTGGACCAAATTTTCTTTCCACACTCCATCTGATGAATATTTATTTTGGTGAAGTATGAAGTACCTGTTTTGATTAAATTTTGGAAAGTGAAAGGAATATAGCAAAAATAAATGTCACCATGTCAAAAGCAATGCCTTTATAAGATGAATAAAGGCTGGTGCGAACATTTACCTCAGAACTAAACATATCTCTCTCATGTTTGGACAAATATCTAAATTAGCATCAGAAGTATAGTCCCACTTACCTAGTCTTCCATAATTAGTTAGCCTCAGTATCAGAGGCAAGACTTAAGCCAGACTTCCTGACTCAAAATCCAGTGCTATTCCTACACATACTTTCTAACCGGGTTCTTAAACAATTTTCAATGAATTTGTTCTTTTAAAATAAATATCTTCTTTTAAATATGTGCATTTCAATATAATTGGTATTCTTTACAATCCTATTTGTTTCATTTTATGCATAAAACCCCTTAATGATTCTCAGAATGGGTGAGAGGGTGTCAGTGGGATTCATCAGACTGCCAAAGGGATGGATAATACAAAAAGGATTAAGAAACTGTGTTCTAGATGAAAGCTCTAGATGATTCTCTTTTTCTCTCTCTCTCTCCACACACATTTTACATATCAACACATAGAACACTTTGATTCTCATTCCTTCTCTAAATTTCTACATATGCTAGTATTTAGTATTCTAGTATTTAGATTAATCTGTAATTTCATTGATTATAACCCTTCTTGTGTGCATTTATAGGTTTATCTCTGTTTCTTTGTCTGTCTGTCTCTCTATACACACACACATACACACACATACATATATATATACACACATATATACATATATACATATATATATGTACATATATATATATGTAAAACAGGTAGGTGGTGGTGAACGGAGCAATGGCCTTGGAATCAGGAAGAATCAATTTCATGAGTTCAAATCCAGCCTCAGACACTTACTAACTCTATGACCCTAGATAAGTCACTTAACTCTGTTTGTCACAGTTTCTCATATAAAAAATGAACTGGAAAAGGAAATGACAAACTACTCCAGCATCTTTGCCAAGAAAACCGTCCAAAAGGAGTAACAAAGTAGGACATGACTGAAAAATAACATGTGCGTATGTTTATTATATGGTACTTATACATATACAGATATAGTATGCACATAGCACACACATATTTCTGAAATATCTGATGAATGAAATGTATGTATGCATATATACAGATTTTTATTCAATTAAAGCCCTATTTTTTAAAGCTAAGATTAAAAGTTTAGGAATCTCTGTAGCCTCACAATTTATAAACTAGTTATGTTTGTAAAATTCCCTATAAATGAACTCTTTGTAACTCAGGATATGTATTATTATAGAAAAAAAGTTTCAAATGGAAGTTGGGTTCCCAGACCAAGCTACAAATTTGAAGTAACAGAATAAGGCTGAGTTCTATATTCTGGGAACTGGAAAGATCCTCTGAGTCTAAGGCATATAAGAGAAAGGGATGGGAAAAGAGAGGAAAGAGGAAGATGTTGTAGAGAGACAACTTAGAAATGCTGCTCCAAGTTTTGTAATAGTTAAAACTACAAGATATTTTACTAATCTACCCAGACATTTTGTTTCTTCAGTCTTCTGACCTCTGGAATATAATGTACCACTAAACAACTTACTCACTGGAATGATTAGTCCAAGTAAAACGTCTCGATGGAATATTGCTCAAAAGAAGAAACTATGTATTTCACAGGTAGAGTTGCTAAATATTTTCTTTTAAATAAGGAGATTGGGCAATATGGTTTTTAATATCTATTCCAGTTCTTAATTTCTTCAGTTCTACATAATTTCAATGAATATCCCAGAGGGGAAAAACGTTTGGTGTTGGGGAAAGCATTTGTGGCCAAAAGGACCAACACATAGACAGGTCAGCCCTATCTGTGATGATTCACTTCCTGAGGTTAAATTTACTAAGTTTTTCCTATTTAGCGTCTTCCTAAACCCACAAAATCTTGGCATCTTAAAAAGTTTTTCTTTTTTCCTTTTTTTTTTCTTTTTCCCCAAAGCAGCAGCACATAACAGAAATTACAGCAGGTTTTCCAGTTAGGATGGTGTTTGGGGGATGAGCTCAACCTGTTATAGCTATAACACACACACATACACACACACACAATTTTAAGTCATGCTTTGAGAAACAAGAGAGTGCTTACATTTAAAAATTATGTGACTGGTCCAGATGAATAATTCAACAAACTATCATGAATGAAGGAGAACAAGGACCATTCCATGTGGTCCCAACAATTCTGAACTTGTTCCAAATGTTGCATACCAATAATGGAAGGTTAAAAAAGCAGATGCATTTCTATCCCACCCAGCATGAGGGCAATATGTCACAATAATGCAGCTACTGTCTTCCTACTCTGAGACTGCCATACAGGGAGAAGGATGATGAAGGATGGAAATGTAATTCAGTGAGTTAGGTAAGTGTCGCCAGCCTCTTCCCCCGGCGGCATACTCAGCTCATTACTAAGCTTTCTCCTAGTTGAGAATCCCCTGCACATGCTCTTGTATGGTAAAAAAGGGAAGCTTCATCCAAACGTGTGTACCCCCTGCTGTACACAACATGGGCACATTGCAGAATGCTGGCCAAAATGTGCCCACTAAGACTCCTAACGAATGAATCATGAATCTGGGTGACTTGAGAGCCAAATGTTTACTGTGGAACTGAGACAAAAATGTCCAGGCTCTTTGCCATATGGGGAAAAAAAGCCTGCAAACTCTTACTCTTTCTTGATTAGCATCCTAAGAAGGTCTAGTTCATTTCAACACTTAGTTTTTGGAGGTGTAATCTGAAGAGGTGTGGTTTCTGTTTAAAGTTCACCATAAGAAAGTCTGTACGGACCAGAAGTTTTGCTCTAGGGTTTAGCTAGGTTTTGGTTCCATAAGCAAAAATTAGGTGGTTAATTTGGAGATGAACTTTCCCCATTCCTTACCCCCTCTTTCAATTTTTATGATGTATATATGGAGGGGGAATATCCAGGGCGATGAAATTCCGAGTCTTTCCAGGTGCTCAGGAATAGTAATTCTGTGTATTTTCCAGGGACACACTAAAAAGATGTGTTTAAGATACTGTCTAACAATGGTAATATATTTGAGGCATTTGATTAAAAATCCTTTTCTAATCAAAAGGATTAGAGGGATTAGAGGAAAGAGGGAGCAAGCTATAGTATCCAGGCCTGGCTTAATATTTGGCATAAAATTACACTAATTTTAATATCCCAATTCAAGAGATCATTTCATATGATGAGCCATTTCTTCCGAAAGGAAATGACATAATGTGAAGATTTCTGAAATACAAATTGTTTCCTTTCAGGACTATGTGTCTAAGACTCCTTTCTGATTAGTTGAAAAAAACAAATTACAAAACAGGTAGGTGATTCAGTAAATAGAATGCCAGTTGGGGAGGACTTGGGTTCAAATTTGATCTCAGGTGTTTCTTAGCTGTGGGACTCTGGGCAAATAACTTAACCCTGGTTGCCTAGCTCTACTGCTCTACTGCCTTGGAATTGATACTTGGATCAGTTCTAAAACTTAAGGTAAGGGCTAAAAAAATAACCAATTACAGATCAAAGTTTCCATCAATTTTTAAACATAGAGGAAGAGTGGTGTAGAGGATAGAGGGCTGGACTTGGAATCAGGAAGTACTTGATCCAAATCCTGCCTCTGACAATTACTAGCTACAGGATCATGGAAGAATTGACAACATCTTTAAGTGTTAGATCTCTCATCTGTGAAATGGAGAAAATAATACCTGGAATAAATATTGTGCTTTTCTTAATATTTAAAATCTATACAAAGCATTATAGAAATTTCATTTATTCAGAAATATTATATGCCATTATTATGTGGTCCTTTAAGTAGCTATAATGAAATTATGAGAGACACACAGTCATAAAATACCACATTAACTGAAAATTTACAAAAGAAATAAATCAGCAAATAGTCATATAAAAAGTAAAAGGGGCAGCTGGGTAGCTCAGTGGATTGAGAGCCAGGCCTAGAGACAGGAGGTCCTAGGTGCAAATCCGGCCTCAGACACTTCCCAGCTGTGTGACCCTGGGCAAGTCACTTGATCCCCATTGCCTACCCTTACCAATCTTCCACCTATAAGTCAACACACAGAAGTTAAGGGTTTAAAATTAAAAAAAAAAAAAAAGTAAAAGTAAAAGCTGGCCTACTATGTCCATTAAAAAAAATCTTTCCTATTGACAAAGTCCTAGAAATAAGGATAAGACCTACAATTTCATTCATGTACTGCTACCAACTAGAAACTTCTTCTACCAATGAAGGTTTACCAATGTAAGTTAGCACCTTCTCTGTAACTTAGTCTTAGAGACTACCATAGAAGAAACTGATGGAATCTGAAAGCAGATAGAAGTATACCATTCTTCACTTTATTTCCCCCATCATGAATTTTTTCTCTAGTGTGAGAGATATGTATCTTCTTTCTCATCATGATGAACATGGAGACCCATATATAAACCATATCATATTATCTGCTGATTTGGAGAGGGAAGAGTGATAGTATGAAAAGAAGAGAATGTGAATTGCAAAATGCTAGAAAAAAATTCTTAAAAATTGTATTAACATGTAATATGGAAAAAAGTTTCTTAGAAAGCTCAAAAGCTAAGTGACTTGTCCAAGATCACACAGTCAACATATGTCAGATGTTGGACTTGAGCTCAGGTTTTCCTGACCTTCATACTAAAGTATGAAGATATAGGTTTGAAGCTGCCTTTAGAGGTCATCAAATCCAAATTTCTGTTAAATGGACAAATCACCACTTTGTCATCCTCAAGTAGTGATTTAGCTTTGGCTTGAATTACTTTCTGAGCAGGTACTCATTATTCATGAGAGCATACATTCTATTTGGGGACAGGTCCATTCTCAGGGAATTCTTTATATTAAATGGAAATCTATAGGGGTTTCAAAAAAGAATCAGACTGACCAACAATACATAAATCAATAGCTTTTTTATTATGGTACATTTCATTTCACCCAAGAGAATGTTCTGGGATTAATGCTATACACCCTTGGAGTAGGGAGGCAGATGGAAAAGAAGAGTAACAAGGGAAGGATACCATCACATCAGTTGTTTGGTATGCTGGTCTTCAAGCCAGGAATCTAGAGGAAGGAAAACTAGCAGAAAACCTTTGAAAAGGTGATTTATGGGAAGAGAAGGAAAAGAAAAGAGGAGGAAGAAAATAAACATTTATTTAGTTCCTAATATTTGCTACACACTGAACTAAGCTTTTTATTTTTTACAAAAATTGTCTCATTTGATCTTTACAACAACCTTAGGGCTAGGTATTATTATTATTATTCTCATTTTTTACTGCTGAGGAAACATGGGTAAACTGAGATTAAGTTGGCTTGCCATGGGTCACACAACTTGTAAGTATGTGAGGCCAGATATGAACTAAAGTTTTCCTGACTTCAATCTGGCAAGCTACCTCAGTGAGTTGTACTCAACACACCCATCTCTGCTCAACTTTGCTTCAATTTCTCCTAGGTGGTATGGACCATTATCCCACTTTACCATTACCTTCACAGCAAAGGAGCTCCCTTAGGCTGCCAAAGATTTTGAATTGTCTCACCTTCACTTCTTGGAACTCCAACTTCTCATTAAGACTCAGTTCAATAATCGGTTCCTTCTAGAAACCTTTCCTGAATTCCCCATATAATAGTAATCTCAGATTTATTTATTTATTTTTCTTTTTAAAATTAACTTAATTTTTTTACATATTGATACAATTTTCAATAACTGCTTTCTGACATTTGTGATCCAAGTTCTCTCTTTTCCTTCAATCCCTTCCCTCTCCCCAAGACATCAGGTAATACCTGTTCTTTTCTCTTTATCGTATGTCTATTGGACTTATCTGTGAACATCCCCTTCCAATTGAACAAAAACTCTTTGAGTCCAGAGACTGACTCACTTTACTATTTGAATCTCTATATTTGGTATCTAGTAAATGCTTACTAAAGAGGATCTCAAAAGATTTAGTACACATAGTACTAGAAACACTAGCAGTAGCAATTAGAGAAGAAAAAGAAATTGAAGGTATCAAAATAGGCGATGAGGACACTAAGCTATCACTCTTTGCAGATGATATGATGGTCTTCTTAAAAAATGCTAGAGAATCAACTAAGAAGCTTGTAGAAATAATCAACAACTTTAGCAAAGTTGCAGGATACAAAATAAATGCACATAAATCATCAGCATTTCTATATATTTCCAACACATCACAGCAGCAAGAGGTAGAAAGAGAAACACCATTTAAAATCACCCTAGACAATATAAAATACTTAGGAATTTATCTACCAAAACAAACACAGGAATTATACGAAAACAACTATATAAAACACTTTCCAAACAATTAAAACTAGATCTAAACAACTGGGAAAACATTGATTGCTCATGGGTAGGATGAGCTAACATAATAAAAATGACCATTCTACCCAAATAAATTTACCTATTTAGTGCCATACCTATCAAACAACCAAAAAAATTTTTTTACTGAATTAGGAAAAACTACAACAAAGTTCATTTGGAAGAACAAAAGATCAATAATGTCAAAGGAAATAAAGAAAAAAATGTGAAGGAAGGTGGTCTAGCAATACCAGATATTAAATTACACTATAAAGCAGCTGCCATCAAAACAGTATAGTACTGGCTAGGAGACAGAAGGGAGGATCAGTGGAATAGACTTGGGGTAAGTGATGTCAGCAAGACAGTGTATGCTAAACCCAAAGAGCCCAACTTTTGGGACAAAAATTCACTATTTGACAAAAACTGTTGGGAAATTTGGAAAACAATATGGGAGAGATTAGGTTTAGATAAATATCTCACACCCTACACGAAGATAAATTCAGAATGGGTGAATGACTTGAATATAAAGAAGGAAACTATAAGAAAATTAGGTGAATATAGAATAGTATACCTGTCAGATCTATGGGAAAGGGAAAATTGTAGCAAGCAAGAATTAGAGAAAATTACAAAATGTAAAATAAATAATTTTGATTATATTAAATTAAAAAGCTTTTGTACAAACAAAAACAATGCAGCCAAAATCAGAAGGGAAACACAAACTGGGAAAAAATTTTTATAACAAAAAACTCTGGCAGGGGTCTAATTACTCAAAAATACAAGGAGCTAAATCAATTGTATAAAAAATCAAGCCATTCCCCAATTGATAAATGGGCAAGAGACATGAATAGGCAATTTTCAGTTAAAGAAATCAAAAGTATCAATAAGGACATGAGAAAGTGTTCTAAATCTCTAATAATTAGAGAAATGCAAATCAAAACAACTCTGAGGTATCACCTCACACCTAGCAGATTGGCTAAAATGAGAGAAGGGGAGAGCAATGAATGTTGGAGAGAATGTGGCAAAATTGGGACATTAATGCATTGCTGTTGGAGTTGTGAACTGATCCAACCATTCTGGATGGCAATTTGGAACTATCCCCAAAGAGCTCTAAAAGACTGCCTGCCCTTTGATCCAGCCATAGCATTGCTGGGTTTGTACCCCAAAGAGATCATAGATAAACAGACTTGTATGAAAATATTTATAGCCATGCTTTTTGTGGTGGCAAAAAAATTGGAAAGGGAGGATATGCCCTTCAATTGGGGAATGGCTGAACAAATTGTGGTATCTGCTGGTGATGGGATACTATTGTGCTCAAAGGAATAATAAACTGGAGGAATTCCATGTGAACCAGGAAGACCACCAGGAATTGATGCAGAGCAAAAGGAGCAGAGCTAGAAGAACATTGTACACAGAGATTGATACACTGTGGTAAAATAGAATGTAATGGACTTCTGTACTAGCAGCAATGCAATGACCCAGGACAATTCTGAGGAATTTGTAGAAAGGAAAGCTACCCACATTCAGAAGAAGAACTACAGGAGTGGAAACACAGAAGTAAAACAACTGCTTGAACACATGGGTTGAAGTGGGCATGGTTGGGGATGTAGACACTAAATGACTACACCAATGCAACTATCAATTATATGTAAATAAGTCTTGACTGATCACACATGTTAAAACCAGTGGAAATGCGCGTTGGATATGAGGACAAGATTGAAGGAAGGGTTGAAGGGGAAAGTAAAAAAAGGAATCAGGTAACCATGGAAAACTTTTCTAATAAAATAAAGTATTTAAATTAAAAAAAAAACATTGAATGTTCACACTAAGTCCAGAACCTCAAAGTGAATCATCAGAGCAGGGGCCATTAGTTTATATAAGGAAGGATTAAGTGACTCAGGTTGGAAAGCAGTTGGTCAAAGCTCTCATGCCAATCAGTACAAGGATAAGGTTAATGAATGGCTAGTGTACTTGGATGAATAAATAAATTGAATTATGAGTGAATGAAAAAAATTAATAATTGAATAAATGAGTAAACTGAAATCTAAGTAGGTTAATAATTAGCCTGTGTAGCCATATATATGCCTTTAGACAACTCTCTGTTTTGCTCATTGGTTTCTCTTTGTGTCTTCACTGGTGTATTTCATTTAGTACATTATTGTTACTCTAGTCTAGATCATTTGGAATCTGTTCTAAATCTTAAATAGTTGTCAGATTTCTCTTTTCCTTCACAAATTCTTAAATAGAATGATCACTTCTCAAAAAGCCCATATTTTCACACCAGCAACCAGCTTTTCCTTCTTAATAAGAATCAGATACAGAATAGAAGTTCCCCTCAGTTGTTCCTTCATATTTGGAAATACTCATTAAAGCAAGTTGAGGAATCACTAGCCATTCTTCCCATGGCAGAGTGAAAGTTCTATAATTTTTCCAGATAATTGAAGTCTCACATAATTGCTAAATTATACTTCTGTGCCAGGCTTGTAATCTTTTCCCCAAACTCCTTATTTATTGATTTTTCTCATCCATGTGGTCTATCGTACACTATGATGACACTATTACAGCTGTTTCTATCTCTCTTCTTAATCTACACACAAGTTTTGTTCATTCTATTTCTCACTTCCATTTCCTGGATTTCCTCACAGGAGTATATATGCAATGATATATAACCACTGAATGTTTGTTTAATAATCAATTTTCAACAATTACATTTCTTAATCTGGCATTTCTTCAGGTATTAGGATCCACCGAAATAATTCTATATTCTATGTTTAATTTTTCAAGGATTCACAACATGAATCTAGGCATTAGATATTTTAGGAATATATCTAGTAATAATTTTAGATTATATAAATAGGAGTTTTAGAATAATTATGGTTTAGATATGTTGTGAGAGATGAAGAGAAGAAGAAATGGAGAAAAGAAATAAGAGGGAAAACAGTATAAAACATTTGAGGCTTGAAAATGTATTTTTAAAGAATGGTTTGGACCAGCTGACATCCTTTCTCATAAAAGAATCCTTTAAAGTTCCTATTCATCCTGACTAGATTTGGGAAGTTTTAGTTGCTAAGAGAGAATCTAAAAGTATAGTAATCTACAAGGAAATTCTGCATTGGGGACCATTCACATTTTTATGCCATTGTAAAAATTTTACTTTCTTGTGTCCATGCTCCTAAAATTATATGTCCTGATTTCGATTAATTTCACATCCTTGCAGCTGGAGATAAAATTGCAATATTTCAAATTAATAGTCTAAGGAGATGTGTATTAGATCTTTTCTTATTTCATAAATATCCAAATTCACATACAATTCCTGGTCTTGTCTTCAAATTTTCTCTGGATGATGGAACTCTTCTTGCCTACAAATCTTTTTATTAACTGTCAACTTGGTATCATCTGATTGTTCATTTTAGCATTTTCCTAAATGACTATCAGTGAAAAGCATATTAAGCCTTTTGGTACCTTTCCAGTTATGACTGAAAATAATTTAATGTTCTGAAGTTTCTTTAGCCAATTTAAAGGGAGGAGGTGGTAGAGGTTATGGAGTCTCTGTGCATCTCATGGGTTGGGTTTTGTTGGGGGTTTTTTGGTCATATGGTCTGAACTTTTGCCAGAAAGCCAAACAGAAGCAAACCACAGTTGTAAGGGAAGAACTCTTTCAGCCAAAAGGCAAGCTAAATGCATCTGGAACACACATTTAGATCATCAAAACTGAGTTTTATTATTAATAGTAAACTCATTATAAATGACCAAAACATCTTTTTTTTTTGCCTTGATTCTATCTCCCTGTAATAAGTATAGTAATTCTCATAAGCTTTTATACTGACTTCTTCCTCTTTTGGAATAAACCACATTAGTCTCCATTAAGGAGGACAGAATGAATCCAAAGGCCAAGATTAGCTAAATATCTTGGGAGAAAGCACAGAGTGGAGGGAAAAAAATGAAGTTGAGAAAGATTGATTTGCAAATGGTCAAGGTAGGTTGAATAAAAAATTGAAAGAGAAGGTAAGGGAAAAAAGATAAAGAAAGATGATGTTGCTTAAGAAAATAAGAAGTATATCACTTAAATAACAAGGCTAAACCAAAAAAATACAATGGATGCCCTTAAATTCAGATGAAGACAGCAACTATGCCCTTTTGTGAAGGAAGGACAATTTCAAAAGCCAAAACAGTGAAAGAAAGACAAAATCATTTTCTTAGGAGTGTTTTGTCTACCTTGATAGGGTTCACAGTGTTTAAGTTCTAGAGTGGTTTTCCTTTTTCCTCATTAAAGTAAAGCTTAAACTTCCTCCTAAAGGAAATTGAGTTGAATTCAAGGATAGGAACTTGATTTTCTTTTGAAATAGCGTGTATCAGCATAACAAATAAACACCCACCCACACTGGATGAACAGTGATTTAATGTGCCCAAGTAGTTTAGGAATGCTGAATCATTAGGTTTAATTACGTTGTGCAACTTTTGTGAACCTGAGGGGGAAAAAACATGGCAGAAATAATGTGGGTCAGGTTAATAACAGGAATAGCTGCCAGTGATATCATTATGGGAATATGCTAGAGACTACCCACTCAGATGGAGGAAATGGATGATGAATACCTGATATGGATCACAAAATCGGTATAGGCATAAAATATGATTGTGATAGGAAATTTTTCTACTATATAAACATATACTAAGAGTTTCTTTTGGATAAAAGCAGTTTGATGTATTATTGACATATATTACTTATTTCATCTTTAGAAGCAATGAGGATAACTATTATTTGGTATCTAATTTTGGCCAAAGGAGGAACTTGGTAATAGAATGAAATCAAATACTTAATAAATGCTCAGGAGAAAGGGACCGTGGGATTTAGAGTTATCAATCATTTATTCAATTAATCAACAAGCATTTATTACTTGCCAGGATTGAAGCTAAGACTATTAATATATAACCAAAAAGCAAAACATTCTCTACCATCTAGGAATTTATATCTTTTAAAGGAGACATGTACACACAAAATTAGTATATACAAAATAAAATTAAGGCAATTTTGGTAGGATCAGGAAAGTCTGAATGAGGTCGAATCTCAGTTGAGTTTTGAAGGAAATTAGAGATTCTAAGAAGTAAAAATTAAAAGAAAAAGATATGGAGAATCATATCTGAGGAAAAGCAAGAATGTCAGTTTGGTATAATAGAGTATGTAAATGGGGAATAATGCATGATAAAGTGCTAAATATTGGAGTCAGGTTATGAAGGACTTGAATCAGCATTTGTTGTTGTGTTTCTAGAGGAAAGAACTAGAAGAATCATTAGAGTCTATTCATGATAGATTAGAAGAGAATTTGGGGCATGAACTAATTTATAACCTATTCATTAGGAGAGCAGAAATTAGAAAACTGGAAGACAATATAAATATGATCTGATATTGTAAAATGGAAATCAACCAAAGAGAGACAGTAGACTTGTGAATGAAACTCTAATAAAGCAAACTTGATTTTAATATATTATCTTTATGAAGAACAAGATGATCAAAAAAAATTTTGACAAAACTTGTATGAAATGATGCAAAGTGAAATAGGCAGAACCAGGAGAATGTTGTACCCAGTAACAGCAGTTTTTAATGACTTAACAATTAGCAGCAGTGCAAGGATCCAGGACTACTCCAAAGGTCTAGTGATAGAAAAGGCTATCTACAACCACAAAATAAACTGACAGATTCTGAATAAGGATTGAGGCATACCATCTCCATTTTATTTTCTCCATGAATGTAGCATTTTTCACAACATGACAAATACATGAATATATATTATATGATGACACATGTATAGCTGCTTTCATATTTCCTGTTGGCTTGTGGAGGAGGTGGAGTGGAAAGAAATAAAGAGGAAATGGATTACAAAATGTCAGAAAATGATTATTGAAAAATATATTGACATGCATTTGGAAAACAATTTTTTAAATTATATAAAATATTATCTTTGCAGATTGGATCTATGGGTCTAATCAAATTTGATAGTTTTAAGCATCTGTGAGTTTGTGACTATGGGCACACCCTTCTTAGACAGATAGCAATGCCTCCAGGACAAAGTAGAGAGACTTTGAGAGCTGCTAAAGCCAAAAAACTAATCACTTAACACCAACCTGATGATAAGCAACTACCAACTAAAACAGATCAATTCTTATACAAGTGGTATATATAGTACAATTCATCTCAAGAGTTTTCCAGCTTGGTGGGATGTAAAGAACTTTTGGCTTCCCTAATGTAGTCTTTGAGTCTAATAGAAAAAAATATTAAATTTGAGATAAATATAAATTTTCTACTCATTTGTTAATGAAATTCCTTTAACCTGAAAAGGAAATTTAATTTACTATTCTCTAATTTTATGTGTGTATTACAACCTCATGTTTCATATATAGCTTACTATTATACAATAAACTCCCTAAAGGAAAGGACTTTGTTTTATCTAATGTGTTTTCTTTAGGACCTAACATAAAACTGCATACAATAGATGGCTAGTGAATGGTTGTGAAATGAATTGTTTAAAACACAAAATACAGATTGGTAAAATTTAGTTAAACATTACTTCATCTATAAATGATTGAAGAGTATTTAGTGGACTTTGGAAACTCAATATGACTAGAGTATGATGTGGTTGACAAAAAGTAAAAGGAAGCTAATGAAAGTTCAAAGTTCATTATTTCTTAAGATTTATTTAGTGTTCTCTTGCTTAGATCACAATGCTTGCAAAAACCCTCCAAAGAAATGAGTATAAATATTATTATCTGTATTTCACAGTTAAGAAAACAACTTCAGAAACATTGACTTGTCTGTAATCCCTTCGCTAGTGAATGGCAGAAGCAGAACTTAAATCTAGGTCTTCTGAATATAGATGTAGTACTCATTCTAGTATGCTGGAAATGTCCACCATCATGTTTAGAACAAGAGAAGTAATCTTGCTTATCCTCATCAGACCATCTCTGTAATACTGTGTTTAATTCTGAGCCACAATTTTTAGGAGGGACAGTAATAAATTTTACTGTTGCCAGAGGAAAGTCATGAAGATGAAGAAGTTAATGAAAGTAATGACATATGAAGTCCAATGGAAAGAATTAGAGGATGTAAGTGAAAACTTAGCCAGAAGAAAAGATTAAGGAAGAGCATAGAAGAGTCTTAAAGAACTGTGTAAAACAAAAACTAAAAACTCCTGCCTCTTTCTGGCACTCATAAGACTACCTTGTAGCAAGTTGCCTTGGTTCCTTACGTTTGGCCTGTGACCTCTAATACTCTTGCCCTCACATTTTCTGGAAAGCTTCATTACTAAAAATTATAGTCCTTATTCTCAATTGTGACAAAGAAATGTGTAACTAGAAGAGCTTAAAAAGGAACCCACTCTCTCAATGAATGAATCAAACAGCAAGCTATAGGAAATCCCAAAAGTCTTAGTGCAGTTTTAATATTTAATAGTTTACAACTGCACTAAATCTTTTTTTGAGGAGGGGGCAACCTCTTCAATTTTTTGTTAATATTTATTTTTTAGAAAAGTTAACATTGTTACATGATTCATGTTCTTACTTTCCCCTTCACCCCAAACCTTCCCTCCCCCCATACCCAGTTCGTATTTCCACTGGTTTTAACATGTCATCCATCAAGACCTATTTCCAAACTGTTGATAGTTGCATTGGTGTGGTAGTTTCGAGTCTACATCCCCAATCATGTCTGCCTCAACCCATGTGTTCAAACAGTTGTTTTACTTCTGTGTTTCCACTCCTGTAGTTCTTCTTCTGAATGTGGGTAGTGTTCTTTTCCATAAATCCCTCAGAATTGTCCTGGGTCATTGCATTGCTGCTACATTCTGTTTTACCACAGTGTATCAATCTCTGTGTACAATGTTCTTCTGGCTCTGCTCCTTTTGCTCTGCATCAGTTCCTGGAGGTCTTTCCAGTTCACATGGAATTCCTCCAGTTTATTATTCCTTTGAGCACAATAGTATCCCATCACCAGCAGATACCACAATTTGTTCAGCCATTCCCCAATTGAAGGGCATATCCTCCCTTTCCAATTTTTTTGCCACCACAAAAAGCATGGCTATAAATATTTTCACACAAGTCTGTTTATCTATGATCTCTTTGGAGTACAAACCCAACAATAGTATGGCTAGATCAAAGGGCAGGCATTCTTTTATAGCCCTTTGAGCATAGTTCCAGATTGCCAGCCAGAATGGTTGGATCAGTTCACAACTCCAACAGCAATGCATTAATGTCCCAATTTTGCCACATCCTCTCCAACATTCATTGCTCTCCCCTTCTCTCATTTTAGCCAATCTGCTAGGTGTGAGGTGATACCTCAGAGTTGTTTTGATTTGCATTTCTCTAATTATTAGAGATTTAGAACACTTTCTCATGTCCTTATTGATACTTTTGATTTCTTTAACTGAAAATTGCCTATTCATGTCTCTTGCCCATTTATCAATTGGGGAATGGCTTGATTTTTTATACAATTGATTTAGCTCCTTGTATTTTTGAGTAATTAGACCCCTGCCAGAGTTTTTTGTTATAAAAATTTTTTCCCAGTTTGTGTTTCCCTTCTGATTTTGGCTGCATTGTTTTTGTTTGTACAAAAGCTTTTTAATTTAATATAATCAAAATTATTTATTTTACATTTTGTAATTTTCTCTAATTCTTGCTTGCTACAATTTTCCCTTTCCCATAGATCTGACAGGTATACTATTCTATGTTCACCTAATTTTCTTATAGTTTCCTTCTTTATATTCAAGTCATTCACCCATTCTGAATTTATCTTCGTGTAGGGTGTGAGATATTTATCTAAACCTAATCTCTCCCATATTGTTTTCCAAATTTCCCAACAGTTTTTGTCAAATAGTGAATTTTTGTCCCAAAAGTTGGGCTCTTTGGGTTTAGCATACACTGTCTTGCTGACATCACTTACCCCAAGTCTATTCCACTGATCCTCCCTTCTGTCTCCTAGCCAGTACTATACTGTTTTGATGGCAGCTGCTTTATAGTGTAATTTAATATCTGGTATTGCTAGACCACCTTCCTTCACATTTTTTCCTTATTTCCCTTGATATTCTTGATCTTTTTTATTCCAAATGAATTTTTTTTATAGTTTTTCCTAATTCAGTAATAAAGTTTTTTGGTAGTTTGATAGGTATGGCACTAAAAAGGTAAATTTATTTGGGTAGAATGGTCATTTTTATTATGTTAGCTCATCCTACCCATGAGCAATCAATATTTTTCCGAATGTTTACATCTAGTTTTAATTGTTTGGAAAGTGTTTTGTAGTTGTTTTAGTGTAATTGCTGTGTTTGTTTTGGTAGATAGATTCCTAAGTATTTTATATTGTCTAGTGTGATTTTAAATGGTGTTTCTCTTTCTACCTCTTGCTGCTGTGATGTGTTGGAGATATATAGAAATGCTGATGATGTATGTGCATTTATTTTGTATCCTGCAACTTTGCTAAAGTTGTTGATTATTTCCATTAGCTTTTTAGTTGATTCTCTAGGATTTTTTAAGTAGACAATCATATCATCTGCAAAGAGTGATAGCTTAGTGTCCTCATCGCCTATTTTGATACCTTCAATTTCTTTTTCCTCTCTAATTGCTACTGCTAGTGTTTCTAGTACAATGTTAAATAATAGAGGTGATATTGGGCATCTTTGTTTCACTCCTGATCTTTTTGGGAAGGCTTCTAATTTAACCCCATTGCATATGATCCTTGTTGATGGTTTTAGATATATACTCTTTATTATTTTTTAGGAAAGGTCCTTCTATTCCTATACTTTCTAGTGTTTTCAATATGATTGGATGTTGTATTTTGTCAAAGGCTTTTTCAGCATCTATTCTGATAATCAGGTGGTTTTTGTTGGTTTGCTTGTTGATATGGTCAATTATGTTAATGGTTTTTCTGATGTTGAACCATCCTTGCATTCCTGGTATAAATCCCACCTGATCATAATGAATAACCCTCGTGATCACTTGCTAGAGTCTTTTTGCTAGTGTTCTGTTTAAGATTTTTGCATCTATGTTCATTAAGGAGATTGATCTGTAGTTTTCTTTATCTGTCAATTGGTTTTAATAGCAATTTAGAATTCTTAATCTCAAGTAATCCATCAGCTTCAGCCTTTAGCATGTATTACAAATATGTGCCACCACATCTGATTCCTACTTAGATTGAAAAAACAGTGGAAAGATGATAAGGAAGGATTAATGCAAAAACTTTTGTAAAAGAAGTCTTTCCTAATCCCTCTTACTTCTAGTGCCTTCCCTCTTTTGATTAGTTCCAATTTATCCTTTTTATAACACTTTTGTATTGTTATTTTTAAAAATGATGAAGGCTGATATTATGAGGAAAACTAATATTTTATTTAGGCCAATGTTTATAGAATAAAATCGACCATGTGCTTGTAAAAAATTCAAATTGCCGCCTCCGCCATTTTATTCCATACCTTCTCTACTCCTCTCTGTCCCCCAGGAGAACTCAGGTAGTAAAGAGGAAGTTAAAAGCAACTTCCCAATATTTAAAGACATTCTTTACCTTGAAGACATCATCCAAAACAGGAAACCCATTGGACCATGGGAATTGTAGTTTCAAAGTCCTCCACATGTCCACAGGAAGTTTGTCCAATACTTTTAAATGGAACCCCCCAAAATTCTAAATAACACAGTACATAATTGTTTATGTATTGCCTTCCCCATTAAAATATGAGTTTCTTGAGAGATGGAATATCTTTTACCTTTCTTTATATTTCCAGCCCTGTACACAGTGCCTAGCTCATAGTAAGTAATAAATATCATTGACTTATTGACTGACTAACTAATGTCTGGTAAGGAAGGCCCAGAATATAACATGGGGATTATAAAAGGATGTTGAAGAAAAGAGAGGGGAAAAAAGAAGAGATAGCAACATTACTTTTGGTATATGGAATGTAGTAGACAAAGAAAGGGACTGAATTTTTCAGGTTTTTTTTCCCCTTCTGCCTTGAAAGCAAAAAAAAAATGAGAAAGGAACAGAAGTGGCTAATAAGACATTAAAATTCAAGATTATTTGAAATATTTTAAGTGGAAACATAGCTTCTTTTAATTATTAGGCTTTAAATTATTAAGCTAAAATAAAGTTTGTTTTAGTCTATATGATTCTGGGTAAGTCATTAATTTTCCCTTGCATGTATTTCCTCATCTATAAAATAAGGATTGAACTTGGTTGTTTTTAAGACCCCTTCCAACCTTGCATGTATGAATCTATAATGTTACAATTAGAACACTGATGTAACTAGTTAACTTGATTGCTCAGACATCTGGCAATTATGATCATTAAAAGTAAACTTTGGAAGATTGTAGAGAATGGAAGAAATGTTATAGATTTAAAGGAAGACAGATGATCTACTGATTTTTGTGTAAATATCTCCTTAAAATATATGTCACTGAGTTTGACTTTTATATCTGAACAAAAATCTCAGTAACATAGATTGTTAAAGGAGTAGTTAGTAGACATCTAACAAAAATCAAAGTGCTTTAATCAAGGATAGGTGCTAAACTCATTTTAATTCATTAGACTATGATTTTACTTGATTTAAAAAAAATATTTGACAGAATGGGTTAGATCATAGGAGGAACATTTGATATGTTAGATCATATGTGATATTTTTTTCTGGCTTTCAAGACACTATTTTCTTGATTTGGTTCATGTGCCTCTGTTTCCTGATGACTTATTTTGCTCTTTAAGTTCTTTTCCCAATTGTCTTCAGCCTTGCTTAATTGTTTTTTGAATTGTGTTTTGAGTTCTTCCAAAGCCTGTGTCCAATTCGCTGGAGTTTCTGTGTTTTTGCTTGTTGTTCCTTGGTCCTCTTCTGTTCCATTTGTTTTTTGTTCATTACCTGGAGAGAAGCCATCCATTGTAATTTCTTTTTTCTTTTTCTGATGTTTACTCATGTTTTTTCCTCCCCCCCTCCTGTCATTGACTATAACCTTGCTCCTCTGATTATTTGCTGGATCTGTGGGTTTGGGCTACTCTTTCCTATAGGAGCTTCTTCTCTGCTCTGCTGATTGAGTAGATTAGGCTGATGGTATTAATGAGCCCTGAGGTCAGATCTTCCCCAGCTGGCAGCAGAATCTGAAGGTATAGGTGAAGGTGTGGAGCCTGAAAGGAACTGTGCTTCTCACCCTGTTATCAAGGTATTCTATAATGGTTGTAGCCTTCACCCTTGGAGCTTTGTCAGCAAGGCTCTCGGTGGAGTCAGAGGGGGAGGGGTGTTGGAGATTGTGCTCCCCAGGCCTCTGAAGGCTTCTTATCTACTCTATCAATAAAATTAAACCAGGTCAGAGTTGATCTGCAGAGCTGGATGTGCCCTGAGGCCAAAACCTGGATGGGGGTGGGTGGGCAAGATGGAGTATTTTTGGCTGAGACTAGGCTGCCCTCTCTGCACTTCTCCTCCAACTACCTCCCTGCCACCTGTGTTCAACACCCTGAGCCTGGCACAGCTGTGCCAGCAAAGCACTCCCTCTGGACTAGAGCCCTTGCCCACCCAGAAATTCCAGCCACTGCTGGAGACTCTGCACTGTAGGTGAGGGAGGGGTCCTGGGAAACAGAAGAATTATTGCTATTGTTCAGTTGTTCAATCATGTCCAACTCTTCATGACCTCATGGACCCAAAACCAGGCCATTCTCTCCTCCACTATCCTTTGAATTCTGTTCACATTGAAGTTCATTGTCTCCATGACACTATTTATTCATTTCTTATCCCGTTCTTCTTTTGCCTTCAATCTTTCCCAACATCAGGATCTTTTCCAATGAATCCTGTCTTCTCTTTTGTGGCCAAAGTATTTAGGCTTCAGCTTGAGTTTATTTTTTCCAGTGAAAAATCTCAATTAATTTCTTTAATTTTGATCAATTTAATCTTGTTGCTGTCCAAATTAGAGGGAATATGGTAATCATATTCAAGTCTTTGAAAGATGATCTATATGAAAACCAAATTAGATTTTTCTTCTTGGCTCTGGAGAGCATCAGAACAAAATTCAATGAAATGGGCTTGCAAAGTTGAAGATTTACCTTTAATGCAAGGAACAAGTTTCTAATGATTAGGCCCATCCCTAAACTGAATGGACTACATTGGGATACAGAAGCTTCCATCTTTCACTCCAAGTCTTCAAGCTTGTTAGGAATTCACTTGTTAGGAATGCAATAGCAGAAATTCTTGTTCAGGTATATTTTTACTAGATGGTTTCTGAATTCCCTGCAAATTCTGATACTGGAGTCTTATGATCCTTTGTGAAATAGTTAATGGTTCATTTGGAACTCTCCTCTCATGTTAAAAGGCTCAGGGAAATTGTTGGAATCGATAAGAATGGCATTATATGTGAAACAGAAAGAACAATTGTGATCATTTTGCATGATGCTATACAAAGAATGTGTTCCTTTTAGGTAACTCTGAAAAAAAGGTGTAGTTCTCATAGAATTTGAGTGCACATTTACTGAAGTAGCTATTAAGTAACTACTTTGCTCAACCTTTGTGGGTACAAATTGACTCCTGGGGAGTCTTTGAAGTTTACTTTATGTCTATAGCTCCTTTGAAGTTTTATCTGCATTAAAAAAATGAGAAAATGGAAAAATCCAGCTATTTAAAACAAATTGTTCCTTTTTGACAGGTATTTGCTCTGTGAATGTGCTCAAAGGGAGATCAATCTGAACTGGAATTTATGACAGTTACTTACTTGGGAGCAAATTACCATATGTTGGTGCAATTTTTCCATATCCATCTATAAGCAGGATTTTAGTTGAATTACCTATAATCTTCCTGCACCATCTATCATGTGAGACAAGTTGAGGTGGGGGTAGAGTGGGTAGCCTTAAAACATCTGGCTGGAATGAAAATTTTGATGTATTCAATTTTGTCCCATTGCTACAGCTTACCTGATTGTTGGGCACAGGTGATATTCTATTGTATTCTCTAAAAGCAATAATCATAGGCATTCTTAACTATTACTGCAAAACATATCTAATTATTTAAAGAATTTGGCTAATGCAAAAAGGAGTTAGGTAGAAACTTTTGTAGAGTGTAATATTAGCAACAACAATAACACCACAACATTAGTTCAGGTGCTGAAGCTGACTGAAACACACTCAACATATCTTGACATTTGTAGGATCTGAGGCAGCAAATTAATTATGTTACAATCCAATATATCTTTAGTAAACACCTATGATGTAGTAGAGAAGAAGAAGCATAGAGTAATAAATAGAAATCTAGATTTAAGAGCCAGGGAGTACCTGAGTTTAAGTCCCATCTCTGTGACTATGTGACTGTTTCCAAACCACTTGACCCCTCAGTTACCCCATCAATGCTCTCAGACTTGAAGTTGGAGAAGAATTTCTGATTTGTATTGCCTAAGAAAATGTTCTCAAAATGTTCCTAGATCAATGAACATGTAAAAAGAATGGGCGATTCAGGGATGGAATGAAAAATGGAGTTGAGTACTGTTGGAACATTGTCTAAATCATAGCAAGGTATATAGAAATATTTCAAGCTAGAAGTCCATTTTAAGAAGTATAAATGAATTATTAGCCATCTTTAAAAGGAGGTGGTTGACCCTGAAGAAGAAGTGGTCAACCCGAAGTATAGAATAAGACAAACAGGTGTCATCTTCATCATAACCTTGGTGTCATCCTCAATGCCTCACTTTTACCCCTTCCATACCTGTCAAATATAATGTAATAAATACTTATTGAACACCTACTATGTTCCTGACACCATGTTGTGCTCAATACTGGGGATACAATTAATAAAAAGAAAAGAGTCTCTTTCCTCAGTGAGCTTACAATATAGTAGATATAGACAAGATACAAAAAGAGGCAAGAAAGGGTAGAAGGGAAACCTCAGGATACCTGTGTCAGTGGTGAGAGGAGGTAAGAAAGAACTGAATGGAGTCAAAACCAAGCAGAACAGCAGATAAAGAGTGGAGTGAATCCCAAAGTCCAGTGATTGCCCTCAATAAACAGACACTGAGTAGAGTTTAGAACTTTACTCTCCAGTCCTCCCATCAGCAGCACTACTGAGGAAGAGTATAGACCTTAAGCCAGCCAAATGAGACTCTATAATCAGGTTAATCCTTCCTTAAGATAAATCTACCTCCATCTCCTCTATCTCTCATCTCTCATCTCCATAATTTTATTAATAAACCATTAAAACTCTGGCCAGGTCCCCATTTTGATCCTAACATTTTACAAAGTGGAATATATCATCTATTGGCTATTCCTGTTGTTTCTACCTTGGTAATATATCTACCAAATAAGCTCCCTTGTCTTTTCTAACACTACACTAACTTTGGTGCATATCTTCATCTCCTCAAGTCTAGACTATTGCACTCATCTACTGGTTGGTCTACCTGTCCCAAGTCTCTCTCCACTCCAGTCAATTTTTCATGTAGCTATCCAATTAATCTTCTTTAAGTACAGTTCTCATTATGTCACTCATTATTGAAAAAACTTCCAGAGAATCTCAATATCACCAGGATCGAATATAAAATACCTTGCTTGGTATTTTAATATATGTATTAATATAATATGTCATATTAATAATGATATATTAATACACTGTAGAATATTAATATAATACATATTAATATGATATATTTATAACATGAATATGTTATATGCTCCCCTCCAATTTTTATCATGCTTCTTACACCTTACTCCACCTACTTCCATATACTCTTTCAACCTTGTTGGTGAGATTATGAGATACTCCATTTCCCTAGTGAAGACCTTTATTTTCATTGGCTTTCCTCCATTCTTGTAATTCTCTCCTTCTTCTCCTCTACCTCCTGAACTCCCTGGCTTCCTTCAAAACCCAGTGAAATGGTCAATTATGTGGATGGTGTTCCTAATGTTGAACCATCTTTGCATTCCTGCTATAAATCCCACCTGATCATGGTGGATGATCCTCTTGCTCACTTGCTGGAGTCTCTTTGCTAATATTCTATTTAAGATTTTTGCATCTATGTTCATTAGGGAGATTGGTCTGTACTTTTCTTTCTCTGTTTGGAATGAGTACCATATTTGTGTCATAAAAGGAATTTGGTAGGACTCCTTCTTTGCTTATTATATCAAATAATTTGTATAGTATTGGGATTAGTTGCTCTTTGAATGTCTGATAGAATTCACTTGTGAATCCATCAGGCCCTGGCGATTTTTTCTTAGGGAGTTCTTTGATGGCTTGTTCAATTTCTTTTTCTGACATGGGATTATTTAGGTATTCTATTTCTTCTGCTGTTAATCTAGGCAATTTATATTTTTGTGAATATTCATCCATATCATCTAGATTGCTATATTTATTGTCATATAATTGGGCAAAATAATCTTTAATGATTGCCTTAATTTCTTCTTCATTGGAGGTGAGGTCTCCCTTTTCATCTTTGATACTGTCAATTTGGTTTTCTTCTTTCCTTTTTTTTATTAGATTGGCCAGTACTTTGTCTATTATATCTGTTTTTTCAAAATACCAGCTTCTAGTCTTATTTATTAATTCAATAGTTCTTTTACCTTCGATTTTATCAATTTCTCCCTTGATTTTTAGTATTTCAATGGTTCAACATTAGGAAAACCATCCACATAATTGACCATATCAACAAGCTAACAAAAAAAATCACTTGATTATCTCAATAGATGCTGTTAAAGCCTTTGACAAAATACAACATCCATTCCTATTGAAAACACTGGAAATTATAGGAATAGAAGGTCCTTTCCTAAGTCAGCAAGGACTGCGGGGCAGATGAGGACATCAGAAACCGAATCAACAAAGTCAGACAGGCATTTAACACCATGCGGTCTGTCTGGATCTCCAAAGCACTGTCCCTCGTCACTAAGCTCCGAATCTTCAATACCAATGTAAAAGTCGTCCTCCTATATGGATCAGAAAGCTGGAGAGTGACGAGCGCTAACACCAATAAACTCCAGGTCTTTGTTAATAGATGTCTACGTCACATCTTGAACATCAGATGGCCTGAAAAGATCTCCAATGCCAGGCTCTGGGAAAGAACAATCCAGTATCCCATTAGTCAGGACATAAAGAAACGTAAGTGGAGATGGATAGGACATACGCTACGAAAACCGGAAGACAACGTAGCCAGACAAGCATTGTGCTGGAACCCTTCAGGGAGGAGGAAAGTTGGAAGACCAAAACAGACCTGGTGAAGATCTGCCGAAAATGAAACAAAAACAGTCGGAATGACATGGGCCCAGCTGGGGGAAGTTGCCCAGAACAGAGTCTGCTGGCGTGAGATGGTTGTGGCCCTATGCTCCTAAGGAGTCAACAGGAATAATAATAATAATAATATATCTAAAACCATCAATAAGCATCATGTGCAATGGGGATAAATTAGAAGCCTTCCCAATAAGATCAGGAGTGAAACAAGGATGCCCAATATCACCTCTATTATTTAACATAGTACTAGAAACACTAGCAGTAGCAATTAGAGAAGAAAAAGAAATTGAGGGTATCAAAATAGGCAATAAGGAGACTAAGCTATGATCTTTGCAGATGATATGATGGTCTACTTAAAAAATGCTAGAGAATCAACTAAGAAGCTTGTAGAAATAATCAACAACTTTAGCAACATTGCAGGATACAAAATAAATGCACATAAATCATCAGCATTTCTATATATCTCCAACACATCACAGCAGCAAGAGGTAGAAAGAGAAACACCATTTAAAATCACACTAAACAATATAAAATACTTAGGAATGTATCGACCAAAACAAACACAGCAATTACACTAAAACAACTACAGAACACTTTCCAAACAATTAAAACTAGATCTAAACAATTGGAAAAACATTGATTGCTCATGGGTAGGATGAGCTAACATAATAAAAATGACCATTCTACCCAAATTAATTTACCTATTTAGTGCTATACCTATCAAACTACCAAAATTTTTTTTTCGCTGAATTGGAAAAAACTATAATAAAGTTCATTTGGAATAACAAAAGATCAAGAATATCAAGGGAGATAATTAAAAAAAAATGTGAAGGAAGGTGGCCTAGCAGTACCAGGTATTAAACTATACTATAAAGCAGGGGTCATCAAAACGGTATGGTTCTGGCTAAGAGACAGAAGGGAGGATCAGTGGAATAGACTTGGGGTAAGCGAAGTCAGCAAGACAGTGTATGATAAACCCAAGGAGCCCAACTTTTGGGACAAAAATCCACTATTTGACAAAAACTGCTGGGAAAATTGGAAAGCAATATGGGAAAGATTAGGTTTAGATCAACATCTCACACCCTACACCAAGATAAATTCAGAATGGGTGAATGACTTGAATATCAAGAGGGAAACTATAAGAAAATTAAGTGAACACAGAATAGTATACCTGTCAGATCTATTGGAAAGAAAAAAATTTAAAACCAAGCAAGAATTAGAGAAAATTACAAAATGTAAAATAAATAATTTTGATTATATTAAATTAAAAAGCTTTTGTACAAACAAAAAAAATGCAACCAAAATCAGAAGGGAAACAACAAACTGAGAAAAAATCTTTATAACAAAAATCTCTGACAAGGGTTTAATTACTCAAATATACAAGGAGTTAAATCAGTTGTATAAAAAATCAAGCCATTCCCCAATTCATAAATGGGCAAGGGACATGAATAGGCAATTTTCAGATAAAGAAATCAAAAGTATCAATAAGCACACAAGAAAGTGCTCTAAATCTCTAATAATTAGAGAAATGCAAATCAAAACAACTCTGAGGTATCACCTCACACCTAGCAGATTGGCTAAAATGAGAGAAGGGGAGAGCAATGAATGTTGGAGAGAATGTGGCAAAATTGGGACATTAATGCATTGCTGGTGGAGTTGTGAACTGATCCAACCATTCTGGATGGCAATTTGGAAGTATGCTCAAAGGGCTATAAAAGAATGCCTGCCCTTTGATCCAGCCATACCATTGTTGGGTTTGTACCCCAAAGAGATCATAGATAAACAGACTTGTACAAAATTATTTATAGCCATGCTTTTTGTGGTGGCAAAAAAATTGGAAAGGGAGGATATGCCCTTCAATTGGGGAATGGCTGAACAAATTGTGGTGTATGCTGGTGATGGAATACTATTGTGCTCAAAGGAATAATAAACTGGAGGAATTCCTTGTGAACTGGAAAGACCTCCTGGAATTGATGCAGAGCGAAAGGAGCAGAGCCAAAAGAACATTGTACACAGAGACTGATATGTGGTAAAATCGAATGTAATGGACCTCTGTACCAGCAACAATGCAATGACACAGGACAGTTCTGAGGGATTTATGGTAAAGATGCTACCCACATTCAGAGGAAGAACTGCAGGAGAGGAAACATATGAGTAAAACAACTGCTTGAACACATGGGTTGAGGAGGACATGATTGGGGATGTAGACTTGAAACTACCACACCAATGCAACTATCGACAATTTGGAAATAGGTCTTGATCAATGACACACATTAAAACCAGTGGAAATGCACATGGGCTATGGCGGGGAAAGGGGGGGGAGGAAGGGGGTGAAGGGGAAAGTAAGAGCATGAATCATGTGACCATGTTAACTTTTCTAAAAAATAAAAATTATTAAAGGGGAAAAAAAGCAGTGAAAATTCCACAAATTACTTAACCTTTCCCAGTCCCCTTTATTGCTAGTACCTTCCTTCTGTTGATTATCTCCAATGTATTAAGTATACACCCACACACTTTATACAAATAAAAAAATGCTTACAAGTAAAATATATATAATAATACTTAAGCAACTATGTGCAAATAACATATATACACACAAATAAGATATCTTTATCTAGAAAGAAATATGTGCTTCATATGTATATAAAGATTTATAGATATATATCTTGTTTTTCTGTATATATATCCTATGAGAGTATTCTGTGTGTCTTCTGTATATTATTATATAATTCTAAAGCAACTATTTGAAAATAAAAAATTTAAATTATGTCTTCATTGTATATGTCTATATATCTTGTTTGCACATAGTTGCTTATATATTATTATATAGAGATTTTAAGCAAGATTATATATAATGTAGATAAAACTAGATATATATAAACATATTCAAATGATTATATATGCATATGTACATATTTTGTTTGCATTGTTTGTTTCCATAGAAAAAGATATATATGCACATATGTAATAAATAAGCAATTATGTGCAAACAAAATATGTACTTATCAGTCTCTGACTATCTGTCAGTCTGTCAGTCTTTCTGTCTGTCAGCCTGTCTGTCTGTCTGTCAATCAGTCAGTCTCTGTCTGTCTGTCTATCTATCTAAAATCATGAAGTAAGAGAATGAAAGCTGAGAATGTGACACAGGCAAGAAAAGTGAGGTTGATACTATTATCTTCAATTCGATGTATACCCATTTCTTGTAGATTTAAGATATTTTAGGCTTTCATCTTTTTTCTGTCCTCTGTCTATGGGAATATGTATAAATATTGATGACCATCAGGTTAATAAAAAAAGCTGATTAAAATATTAAAGAAAAGAATAAGACAATGGATTTTTTTTAAGATAGTGTAGCTTTCAGGATAGTTTGCATTTGCCTTCCCACTACTTATAACCTTGTTGACTTGAGCAGAATCTTTCTTGTGGAATCTGGAGCCAGGGAGAAGCTATTCTCAGCTGAGTGTGAATGTCAAAAGTCGGCAGGCCCCAGGCCCTTCTGTTTTCAATTAGCGTGCCAGTCCCAATGGCATGTCCGGCAGACAGTGTTTTATTAGAGGCCGGTCATCTTTGACTCCAGAGCCACGTGAACAGCCTGCGGTTGTACATGCTTCTCCTCGACCTTCCTGCCCCACTGAAGCTGGAGGACGTTGGAAGCAGCAGCCGGAGCTGGCTGCCACTTGGCTTTCAGGGGTCAGCCTACTCTGCTGCTTTTCCCCAAGGGAGATGGAGTGAAGGCCGGGTTGAAAGAAAGAAATGTTTTTTCCATGAAATATAATAGTTCCCCGTCCTTGTGCAAAAGGAACTGAGATTTCAGAAAGCTGCTACCATTGTGAGTGTGTTTAGAGTACTGGGATGAATGGAGAAATTTATTTTCTGATTCTGTGCTGCCCAGCAGTGGTCAAGCTGGACTTCTGGGCCCTTAGACATGAAAGAAGTCTTAGTGAACATCTAGCACAACCACTTCATTTTTCCAATAAGGTAAGAAAAGTGAAATGAGTTAGCCAGCATGGTCATGACAGATAAGGAAATAGAATACAGATTTCCAGAGGCCCCAAGTGTTTGCCTCTACACAATCCTCTTTTCAGAGTCAGATTCTATGTTCACCTCTGAGATAGGAGGACAAGGACAGAAATGGAGAAGGCTCAGTAGGGAACCATAAGGGTGCTTCAAAAGATGGAAAATATGACCTCTGAAGAACAATTTGGAAAACTGGAATTGTTTAGCCTTAAGAAAAAGATGGCTGAGGAGTCTAGTTCAGAAAAGGTTATTATGTAGGGGATGGGGACCAGATGTTTTCTCCCTCACCACTGCAGAGAGAAAAAAGAATGGGGAAGTGAGCTTATGGTACAGAAGGAAGGGTTTAGCTTAGATACAAGGGAAATTTCTTGATAGAACTGTTGAATATTGTAATGGGCTATCAGAAGTTGTGACATCCTGTTTAAAAGAAAATCAGTCTAAGATGATTTATGACTTCATGCATAATCTTGTTCAGTAGAGATAGAAGAGATGACCTCTCTAAGGGTCACCTTGCTATTTAAATGGAAAAAAGAAAGGTTATAGATCAATATTTACTGAAGAATAGGATTTCTGATAAAGATGTGGAAGGATGCTCAGAGGTCATCTAGAATAAGCTCTTGTTTTTATTTTTATTTTTTAAAGATGCAGAAATTGAGGTTCAGAGAGCTTTAAGTTGTCTAAGATCAAAAGCTAGTAAGTGAGAGGGTCAGGATTTAAACCCATGTCCTCTGTAAGAGAAGGAAGAATACTGGGGGAATTATGATAATATAAATTTTAAAATTGATTTAAAATATAATGAAATAGGAGAAATATGACACAATGCAGTTTGCAATATGCTAAGTATGGGCATTTTTGGTCCACCATTTTCACAAATTGCTAATTCAACTTCTTCCTATTGTTATTGATTTTTTCTCCTTTGTTCCTCCTCCTTCCATCCCTCTTCTACATCACCTCTTCACATGTACAAAAATTTTTTAAAAATTACTAGAGAAACATTCACATGTATCCCTATCAATAATAATTCTGGAATTCACTATAGATTCACCTGGGGCTTCTTTCTTCACTAGTGGGAAAATTGAAAAGTTTTTTTCTGTCCATATAACTGAATGGGTTTTTTTAGTCTTCTGAAAAGGGCTAAGAATGAATCAGTGCCCCTACAAGCCTACGTAGTACTCAACAGACTGAAAGTGGTATTTTTAGTCAATTTTCATTTATTCTTAGACATGACAATGAAAAAACTCAAGCATGTCTGTGCCCCATAGAATGCAATATTTCTGACTTATTTCTAGCCTCTGCAGTCACATATACACAATTCTTTACTATTAAAAAAAAAGTACAGAAATGTCTACAACATATGTTTAGATCTTCTTACAGAAATTTAGAATAAACAAACCATTATGAGGTCACAGCAATTTGTAGCTGGAGTAAATAGAATTTCAATTTATATTTTCCTAAGCCCAAGTTAACATTAATTGTGTGGCAAGACCATGAAAAGTCTAATCTCTCATTACTACCAATTATACTACAGCAAATGGATTAATTTATCAAGTTAGTAAGACAACCAAGAACTTTGATCAAATGAGCTAATCTATATCTCTTTTAATCAGCTAAAGACCATTTCTATCCAATGACCTTGAATAATTATAATGAAATCCTTTTATAATATTTAATAAATAAAATTCAAGGTAAGAAAATATGCAAGTGTATATACTTAGATATGGTATGTAAGCTGTAAGCAACTAACATCTCCTAATTATTAAATTCAGTCTCCTTGTGATGACAAGTTGATTGGAATAAATGATTATCTTCACATAATTATATTCAAATGGAAAGTTAATATTTCCTAAAATCTGAACACATAAATGTTTGCTAAATTCTTATTAATAAAATTGAATGAATTCATGAATGATAAACTCTAATGTTCTCTGAAAGATAGGTCATCTATTCTTCTGACTTCAGGAGAAAGTTACCTTAAAACTTTCTAGAGAAAGTAATTTTACTATATCAGTAAATATGGAGGGGGAAAGGTAATGGAGTAGCTAGAATCAGAATTTGGAATTTGGAGGGATATTATAAATAATCTAATGCAAGTCACTCACAAAATATGGATTACAGCTAGAATGTACCTAACTAAAGTTTACTGAAAATATATTTCATTAATGTTTCTTTCCACTCAGTATAATCCACTGCATTATGGACTACTCTAATTTTGGGAACTCTGAATTTAAAAGTTTATTTCAGCTGAAATCCTCTAGAACAGCTTATATTTCCCCATTTGTGTTTCATGCTATTTAGTCATTTTAGATGTATCTGAGACTTTGTGTCCTCACTTGGAGTTTTCTTGGCAAGAATACAGGATTTGTTTGACATTTCCTTCTCTACCTCAACAAATGAGGAAACTGAGACAAACAGGGTTAAGGGCCTGGGGTCATACAGCTAATGAGTGTCTGAGGCCAGATTTGAACTCATAAAGATGTCTTCATGATTTTAGGACCAGCCTTCTATCCTCTGTATCACCAAACTCCCTCATTTGTTTCACAGGGCATCTCTAATTAAGAATCAGGAAAGCATATTGTATAGATTGGTTTTAGGACATGAGCTTTGTTACTTCTCAAAAGCTCTTTTATTCTTTTTTAAGTTTATTCATTTAATTAATTAATTTAAAATATTTCTTCTATGTTTACATGATTTGTCTTCTTTCCCCAACTCTTCCCATGCCTGTTCCATAGCCAACAAGCAACTCCACGGCGTTTTACATGCATCATTGATCAAGACCTATTTCTATATTATTAATATTTGCAATAGAGTAATCATTTAGAATCTATATCTCCAACCATATCCCCATTGAACCATGTGATCAAACAGTTGTTTTTCTTCTCTGTTTCTACTCCCACAGTTCTTTCTCTGGATGTGGATAGCATTCTTTCTCCTAAGTCCTTCAGAATTGTACTGCATCATTGCATTGCTGCTAGTAGGGAAGTCCATTACATTGGATTGTCCCACAGTTTGGTTCTGCTCCTTTTGCTCTATATCAGTTCCTAAAGGTAGCTCCAGTTCACATGGAATTCCTTGAGTTCATTATTCCTTTTAGCACAACAGTATTCCATCACCAACAGATACCACAACTTGTTCAGCGATTCCCCAATTGAAGGGCATCCCCTTATTTTCCAATTTTTTGCTACCACAAAGAGTGTAGCTATAAATATTTTTGTACACATATTTTCCCTATTATCTCTTTGAGGTACAAACCCTACAGTGGTATGGCTGGATCAAAGGGCAGGCAGTCTTTAAAGCCCTTTAGCTGTCATATTAGTCAGTCTGCTAGGTGTGAGGTTGTACCTCAGAGTTGTTTTGATTTTCAGTTCTCTAATTATAAGAGATTTAAAACACTTTTTCATGTGCTTATTGATAGTTTTGATTTCTTTATTTGAAAACTGCTTGTTCATGTCCCTTGCCCATTTATCAATTGGGGAATGGCTTGATTTTTTTGTACAATTGATTTAGCTCCTTATAAATTTGAGCAATTAGACCTTTGTCAGAGGTTTTTGATAGAAATATTTTTCCAATTTTTTGCTTCCCTTCTAATTTTGGTTGCATTGTTTGTTTGTACAAAACCTTTTTAATTTAATATAATCAGAGTTATTCATTTTACATTTTGTAATATGCTCTATCTCTTGCTCGGTCTTAAAATCTTTTCTTTCCCATAGATCTGACAGGTATACTATTCTATGATCACTTAATTTACTTATAGTTTCCTTCTTTATATTTAAGTCATTCACCCATTCTGAATTCATCTTGGTGTAGGGTGTGAGATGTTGATCTAAACCTAGTCTGTCCCATACTGTTTTCCAATTTTCCCAACAGTTTTTGTCAAATAGTGAATTTTTGTTCCAAAAGTTGGGCTCTTTGGGTTTCAAATGCTCTTTTAGAAACATAATACAATGGGAAGTTCTCTCAACTTAATGCCAAAAGACCTGGATTTGTTTATCCACGAGGGCCTTTATAGACTCTGGACAAGTCACTAAACCTCTCTGGGGTGCTTCCTCATATGTAAACTAAGAGAATTGCATTAGATATTGCTAAGGCTAACTCCAGTTCCAGCTATTATTTACTAGTTGTATGACAATCTGAGGCAGTGTTTCCATATGGGATCTGGTCACATTTAGTGGTCAGTAAAAAAAAAAAAGTAGCAATTATAGTTCCATAAAAAACTATACTGATATCTTTTGTTTTCACACGTCCTAAATTTCTCTTTATATCCTTCTTCTCTTCCCTCCTGGAAATTTCATAAAATAAATAGTAAATTATAAAAGAAAAAAAGAAAAAGAAAAATATAAGCAAAACTGATCAATGCATCAAAAAAGTCAGAAAATATCTTCATATTCCACACCCATGATCCTCTCACTTGTACAAAGGTTTGGGAAGGAAGGATTCTTCTCATATCTCCTTTAGGGACATCTCTTTTATTTGTAATTTTGCAATATCCTGTCTCAATTGTTTTGTCATTGTTGTTCATCATATTTACATTGTTTTATTCTTTGTGATTATTGTTTTCTTGACTCCTCTTACCTCATGAATCAGTTCATGTATGTCTTTCGATGCTTCCCTATATTCATTTTATTAGTAAATTTTTATATCACAATACTAGTCCATTACAGTCTTATACTTCAATTTAGTTAACTGTTCCTTAATTGATGGACATCCACTTTTGTATTAATTTTTTATATCAAAAAATGCTGTTGTAAATATTTTTTCGACTTCTTTTCAGTAATCTCTTTGGTTACATTTCCTTTTCCTCCTATATCTTCTTTAAGCTCCATATCAAAACCATTAAGATCTCCACCATGGGTTCTTTCTCTCCATGAAAAAAGGAATACCTTAAAATAATTCAAATTAGAGTTATCTATTATCAGTATATAGCTGACCAGTGATTAAAGTGGCCACCTAAATCTTAAAGCACATGGTAATATTAAAATAGATCATTTGTGTTGTTTATAGAAAGCTAAAATGGGAAACAAGTATGAATTATAACATACTATCAGAATACAGTTTGTATCTTAGAATTCTCTACACTGTAGCAAAGCAGGTTGCTTAGTCTCAGAGGACTTGGTTAGCAGGTGCTGCCCCCAAAAGCACATTGTTCTAGGAGGGTGATCTTTGAAAAAGATCTCCTAATTGACAGGAGCAGAAAATTAAGCAGTAACAGAAATACTTATAGAAAATGTTTTGGGGATTGCTCAGGATCACATGTTGTCATAATCTTGAAAATCAAGCAAAATAGTTATGACTTTCTATAATAGAAGAAAGGCCACACATTGAAGATTTTTTTTATATCAGGGAGGTTATATGATAAGGCCAGGATTTATAGAATATCAGTAATTTATACATGGTGAATCCACTGAGAAACTGATAGAATGGAGAAATATTAGAATTTAGGGCTATGTCATAGAATTGTAACAATGGAGTGCTGAAATCCCGAATTAGGATAACAGCAATGAGAATGGAGAAGAAATGTAAAACTGAGAAACAAGTCAAAACAAGAAATGACAAGGCTTGATGATAGACAATATATGTATACACTGGAGGAGTCAAAAGGGATTCTAAGGTTGCCAGCTAGAAATAGTGGAATAGTAGTAGTAGCAGCAGCTGTAACTAGCAGCAGCAGCAGTAGTAGTAATAGTAGTAGTAGTAGTAGTAGTAGTAGTAGTAGTAGTAGTAGTAGTAGTAGTAGTAGTAGTAGTAGTTGTTGTTGTAGTAGCAGCAGCAACAGTAGGATTTCTATTGTTTAAGGTTTTCAAAGTGCTTTACAAATATTATAACATTTAATCCCAATAATAATCCTGTGAAATAAGTGCTATTAATATCTTCATTTTATAGATGGCAAAAATGAAATACAGAGAGATTAAGTAACTTGTGCAGGAATATGGAGCTTCTTTGTGTCTGAGGAAGCATTCAAACTCAGTCTTTTTTGATTCTAAGACCAATGCTCAACCCACCATACCATTTACCTGCCAGATGACAGCATTACCATAACAGAGTCCAAGAGAAAGTGAGGAAGGTATGACGAACTATCCCTTTTAGTAGAAAGAGGATGAATTCAGGTTTGTACTTGTTTAGATAATGGTGACAAATTGTAAAGGAGACATCCTGTAGGCAAATGGAAATTTAAGATCACAATATCAGTCTCCAACACTGTAAGCAATCCCAGAATTACCAAAGAATAGTTGGAACTGGAGGTAGCCTTAGTAATACTCGAATATAATTCTCCTAATTTACAGAGGAGGAAACTGAACCTTAGAGATATTTGATGACTTATCCAAAGTCAAGTGCCCTGTCAGTGACAAAGTAGGTACACAAGCCTAGGTCTTTTTCACACATTAGCTAATGAAATTGTTATGAGTTGATGGAGAGAACTCATATTTTAAGTAGAGAAGAGGACCAAGACAGATCTTTAGAGAACTCCTATGGTTAGGGATCAGGAAGAACAATGGCAGGAAGAGGAAAGATAAAAAAAAAAGAAAAGAAAAACAAAAACCTAGAAATATTGGAGAAGGGAGGGGAACATGATGGCATAAAGTCATAAATGTTTAAATTCTAAAGCTTTGAAATACTTAGCCTCCCAAATAGCTGTCTATCATACCCTTTAAATAAAAAATTTTCCTGGAAAGGAAAAATTGTCAAATAATATTCAGATGGGGAGAATTTTTTTCAATGTAAAAAACAGGAATATTTTCCCTGTGTAAACATATTGTTCAAGAAAATTGAGGATATAAAGGGATTTCTTTCCTAGAGTTAAGATCCATGATGCGTGAAATATTTAGTTGAGTCTGACCTATGTATAATCAAAATGAGTTAAAAGCAGACCAATTTTATGTCTAAGGGGTTTTATAAGCTTCTTTCCATAGGAAACCAAGCTAAAAATAAAATTAGGATTACTCATGAATTTTGATCAAATCTGTGATTTTATCAAAAGTTTCCACTGACAATTTCAAGTTGGGATGGGGGGGGGGGGGAATGATTCCATGACAAACGTAATACTCTTAATTGCAATATTCAGGATCATCTGACTATTTTTCATGCTAGACATTTCTTTCTCATGTTGATCTACACTCTTAGGTTTCTCAATTCTGCCAGGAAGGGTAATTCAGGGCCCCTCATTTCATTTAGACAATTATATTTGTTAAAGTCATTTAACATTTCAGTAAATACTTTTTGTTACTGTTGTTTGTTTTGGTTTTTAGTTAACTTTAAAGGAATTGTTAAAGCTACTCTAATAAATGAATTGAATTCATAATTTAAAAAACTTTGGTGTTATTTTGCTTGATTATTAAAAACAATTATTCAGACTATATTCTTAATTGTTTACAAACCAATTGTTAACCCAGAAGTTACCTTCTAGCTGACCCAGATCACATTGTTTTCTGATGGGAACCATATGCTAGTCAGTAGTTTCCATGACTTTTGACCTTAAAGTAGGTTAAAGGTCATAAACTTTATGAATCAAAATTTTCCTTGTAACTTAGATTTAAATTCATACTAGCATGTGTTGAGGATTTTGAGATTATGTCAGGATATTAAAATAGATTAATACAGCAGCTTGGTTTAGTGGTTAGATAGCTGGTGTTATAGGCTGAATTAAAGAAGGAAATGGCAAACCACTCCAGTATCTTTGCCAAAAACCCACCATGGACAATATGATCCACAGGGTCATGAAGTATTACATATGACTAAAAGACTGAAAAACAACAATTGTAGGCACAGAATCCAAGTTCTTCCTCTGATGAATATTGATTGTATCAACCTAATGAAATCACTTAACCTCTTGATGACCAAGGAACCTCTCTTAAACTCTAAGCCATAGGAGAATAATAGAACAGTAATAAAAACACAACTCAAACTCTTTCTCCCCCATTATAATAGCACAAAGGACCAAAAGAAACCAAAGAACACTAAGTTCCAAGTGTACTCTGTTTTTTTCAAAATTCTAGATATCAATGGATCAAGGGTTCTTACCTTTTTTTCGTGTTTCATGAATGCCTTAGAGAGTCTGGAAAAGTCTCTTTTCATAATAATATTGTTAAATGCATAAAATACATATTATTATACTGGAAATCAGTAATATTGAAATATAATTATGTTATTTTTAAAATATTCATGGACTACAGATTAATACTCATTCAATAGAATGCTGTTGCTGCTCTTGTTGTTTTAAAAATAGTTTAACTTATTTAATGCTTTGTAACTAATTGTCATTGACTTCATATTATGAATACCTATTCTGGGAAATAAGGAAGGCATATAGAATTGGTCTTGGGAAACAGAGAGAGCTTTGGACCAGGGAAAGAGGAGTAAAAATTTAGTTAATATTTGTTACATGGCTCTCTGAATGAGAGAGAAGGAAGAATACTGAGGGAATTATGGTAATATAAATTTTAAAACTGATTTAAAAATATAATGAAATAGGAAAAATATGAAACAATGCAGTTTACAATATGCTAAGTATGGGCATTTTGGGTCTACCATTTTCACAAATAGCTAATTCAACTTTTTTCTATTGTTATTGATTTTTTTCTCCTTTCTTCTACCTACTTCCATCCCTCTTCTACATTACCTCTTCACATGTACAAAAAAAAAAAACTACTCTAGAAACATACACATGTATCCTTATTAATAATAATTCTGGAATTCACTGTAGATTCACCTAGGTCTTCTTTCTTCACTAATGGGAAAAGTGGAGAGTTTTTTCTGGTCCATATAACTTAACAGGGTTTTTTTTGTTTTGTTTTTTTTTTGTCTTCTGAAAAAGGCTAAGAATAAATCTGTGCTCTTGCAAGCCTACATAGTACTCAACAGATTGAAAGTGGTATTTTTCAATTTTCATTTATTCTTAGAAGTGACAATGAAAAAACTCAAGCATATCTGTGCCCCTTAGAATGCAATATTTCTGACTTATTTCTAGCCTCTGCAGTCACATATACACAATTCTTGGCTATGAAAAAAAAAGTACATCCTCTACAAAGTTAATGATCTTTTTCCTAGACACGTATGTATCTTTGTCTCCCCACTGCAATTATCTTAAACAATCTTGAAGAATTAAACAAAAAACTAGAGAAATAAATGTATAAGATTAAATTTTATCATTATTGTTAGCCCTAGCCTTATTTAAAAGAATTAATTTGAGAATCTGCTATTTCTCTGGCTGAAAGGAAAGGAAAGCAGTCTTTTTAGTAATCTCCTAGAGTTCTTTTCCACCTGGCACAAAAGTGAACCAATTTATCCTAGGACTTTAGCTTGGGAAATTAAAATCCCTTTTATACTTCTATTACCAGCTCAGGTTCTGTCATGATTGAAGTATTTCACCTTTGTTTGGTTAACAAAATCTACTGAGGATTGGATTTTGCATTTTCTATGATACTCTCTTCCAAGAAGTAGAATACTTAAAAAATTTCTGTGTGGCAAATGTACGTACAATACACAGAGCATGCCAAAATACTTTGAATATGACATTATGGAAAGTCATTAGCAAGACCTAATGCAACTTTTTTAGCTCAACTATAAGCAGAGTTTTAGGCACTCTTACAAAAACAAATCTTTATCTGTTCTCTGACAGGATCAAATTTGGAACTTACTCTGAAAATCACTGGGTGGAAATTTCCTGCAAAGACAGCATGGTCAATGCTGAATTAGAGTCAACAGTCTTACAAGGAGGAGGAAGTATTAAGGGATGCAGCTGAATTTATGTCACATTACTTATATATCTAATAAAGCTATCCTCTATAGAAAAGGAACTTCCTGATTCTCTGCCTTCAAAAACTGGCTCATCATTTTTTCCATTCAGTTTCTCAGAGTAAGAAGGAAAAGAATATGTACCAAAAGTTCTGTACAGGCTCACTTGCTGCACATTTTTTTAGAATATTCTGCCTTTTCCAGAAGAGTTGACTTTTATTTTCTTCCTTCTTTTCTTTTTTAAATATGAATTCCTTATTATCTTTTCCATGGTACTATGATCAGAATTACTATCAAAAGCAGATATGTTGTACTCTACAAATGCAGTACTAACATTTAAAACATGATGTAGATGCATGCAGAATTTTACTGCAAAGTGTGATTCATGGATCCTAAACCACAGGCCTTTATCTTTTAGCTTTCTCTGTTTAAGAAAAACTGCATTTAGTGTTTTTCACCAGGAGACTCAGGCACCAAAATTCTTCTATCTACTGCTTTCACAAGCTGTTGTCTGCAAACAGATGTTTACAGAACTGTTACAGGGGCAAGGAGAGGGTTAATAGAAGCAGAGGGTGGGAGAGAAGAACCATGGTTAATAGTAATGTATATTAACCTGGTGCTTGAAAGTGGGAGGTGTGGATGAGGGAAAGCAATCCATTTTTTAAAATTTGGAGATTGAATTTTCAGTCTATATATACCTGGAAGTCGATATAGAACTCCCAGAAATTCCATTTGTTACTCTTGCCTTTACCTCTTTGTCAATTCCTTTTTCCTCTTTCCCTTCTCCCTGGAAATGTTATGATCAGATTTGGGAAAGGGTCAACAAACCCAATTTTATCCCTCCACCTCAGTCATGTATTAACCTTACCAAGTATACCCAGGATATTAAATATATAGCAAATTCTAAAAACATAAAACAAAAACAAACAAAAATATGTCTTTGTTGAACTATCTCTTGGCAGGCATGATAGGTATAAACTTCACCTATATCCTCATTCACAAAGGAAGTTTTGATATACTCATTCAGATTCTATCTGCATAGATATTTGATCATTCAAATAGACATTGATCCTTATAATGACTAATACATACATCACTTTAAAGTTGCCTAAATCCATTATATGTATTACCTCATTTGGCCTAATAGCAATTCTCTCTCTCTCTCTGTCTCTCTCTCTTTCTCTCTCTCTCTCTCTCTCTCTCTCTCTCTTTCCATATACATATGGATGGGTATAAATGAATATATAAAATGTATATAAAATATGAGGTGATGTGTAAATATATATAATTCACATAAAATGAATAAAATATATTTACACATATCACCCCTTTCCCCTAGTACAACCTTGTGATTACAACCTCTAGAAGACTCTTCCTCTTTTCCCTTCTTCCTCTTCCTTCTTAGATGCTAGAATGTGTGGGCTGAACATATTATTTAACTTAATTTTATCTTTCTTTTCATATTTTTCTCTTCTTCCTCTCCTTAAACCTATATATTCTTCCATCAAGTCTTCTTATTATCCTACTGAGTCTTTTGTTCTCTTTCCTCTATATTCTTTTCCTCACTGCCTCTTTCCAGGCCTCAACTCTTTTCATAACACAATTCTTCTTCTTGATAGGATGGGACTTCTCTATCACTAAGTCATAAACTAAATCTCTATCAGTCTCTCTGTCTCTCTGTCTCTCTGTCTCTCTGTCTCTCTCTCCAGCTAATTCAAAAATAAAGAGGTAAGACAGGATGAGCAAATGCACTACTGTTCTTCTTTGTAGAGGTTGGGAACTCTGGTTGTGGAGTATTCCAATGTTGTCAGACTTTGGCGATATGTTGCTTAATTTTGTTTAATTGCTTGTGATTTCTTTATCTTTTTAATTTTTGGATAGATATATTCTGAAATAAAGATGATATAGAAACAAAAATGAATAAAAATTAAATTAAAAAAGAAAAAAGAAGAGATGAGGAAAAAATGAGAAGCATGAAAGAAAATACATTTTAGTCATTTGCTATGGATCAGAAAATTGTAAACTCTAGTAGAATCCATATAGAAGCAGGCCAACACAAACAAACTAAAATCTGAAGTCTCTTTTTAGGTCCAAGGAGACTAAATGTGGTATTATGTAATAATGGCCATGAGTGTTAATACCACTACATTCTTGAAATTTCTGGGTTGTTGTGGGCACAGTTGGAAACAGTGGAGCTTCATTGACCAATCTAAAGATGACCTAGTGATCTGGGCAAATGAACAGGTTTGGGAGCAGTTTGGACCTGGGAAGGGAGAGTACCAAGTCTCAAAAATTGTTTCAGGAGTATACCAAAATATCATTACTCCAAGAATTTTAGAATGAACAGAAAATTTTGCTTCTAAGTTTAAACATCCCCAATGAAATTCAGAAAGAGAAAAAAATCAAATTTTAATTGCATAGATTTGAATCAATCCATATTTTTCTAATCTCATGAAATTGAGGGAGAAAGCATGCTACGATGGAAAGAATCTCAGAGTGTAGAGTCAACCTGGGTTCATATCTTAATTTTGCCCCTTAACTCTGAACCTGCTAAAGTTAATTAATCTGTATGAGCCTCAGTTTCCTCAGCTATAAAATGAGAGGTTGGAATTCAAGTACTCTAAAATTTTGGCTCCCTTTCCAGCTCAAAATCTATGATCTTATGCTTCTTTGATATTTCTTATAAACATGTAAAAACAAAAAAAAAAAGCAAATCAAAACTAACAAAAACTTCTCTAAAATTTTATAATTAATTGCTGGAAAGATATGTTGACAAACAGAAGGAAAAGGTTTGATGTCCCCAGAAGAGCACTTTGGGAAGTCCAAGTTCATTCTTGGAAAAAATTGTGCTGGAGACTAAACATACTACAAAGGAGACTCATTCATGAGGAAACTGGACTGAAAAACAGAGTTTCTTTTTTTTATTGATTTTTTTCCCCCAGATTATGTGCTGACACAATTTTAAGCAATCATTTTCTGACATTTTGTGATTTGTGTTCTCTCCTCTATTCTACCCCTTCCATTCACCAGGGTAGCAGATATCATGATATAGATTGTATATGTATTATACAATACATAATTCTATGTCTGTCATTGTTAAAGAAGACACATATTACACTAGAGAAAAATTCATGGAGGTAATAAAATGAAAAATGATATGCTCCATTCTGCATTCAAACTCCATCATTTCCTTTTATGGTAATGGATAGCCTTTTTCATCATGAGTCTTGGGTCCTTGCATTATTGATAACAGTTAAGTCATTACAGTTGATCATCATACACTGTAGTTGTCACTTTAAAGCTTGCTAAGTTCTTTACTTAAACCACCTCATTTAAGAATCACAACAATCTTGTGAATGGGGTGCTATGGCTTTATTATGCTCTTTTTACAAATGGGATAACTAGAACTCAGAGACTTAAATGACTTTTCCATAGTCAAATCTAGCAGATTCCAGAAACTAGATTCAAACCATGATTCTATTGTCTTGAGATCTAGTGTGATGTCCACTAGACTACTATACACCACCCCCTTTTTTTTAAAGAAAGTAATGTAAAGGTCAGGAACTCAAACTTCAGTGTTTAAAAATTAAGGACTTTGGAAACCTAAAAAATGCAGAGTAGTTATCTGCTCTATCCCAAACTGTGACAACTGGAATAAGGAAGGAATGAACACTGGTGAGAGTGATTGCTGAGGGACTAGAGTCTCATCAGCTGTGGTCACTCCTTGGAGAGTGGAGTTCCTGGCTGCTGCCAAAGGGGAAGATGAACTATCTACTTGTGGTTGCAGTGGCAGAACTTTCCTGGTGCTCTGACCCGGAGCACCCGAGGTCAGTCATAGCCTTGGGCTTGAGCAGGAGATGGGGAGTACATTTGACCTTGGACTATAAAAATTTAAATAACTAAATGGGACCCAAGGAAAAAACAAAGACAAAAAAAATTATGAAATCTGAGGTAATATATCTCAACATATTAGGAACCCTTGGCCCCAAACAAAAAGCCAAAAATTAAGTCTTTTGGTCTGACTACTAAAAAGAAAAAATAAATAAACAAAAATAAGCAAGCAAAGGAGAAAGAACCCAACTACTGATAGCTATTATGGGGCAGAGGAGACCTTGGCACAAACTCAGAGAAGAGTGAAGTAAAAACAGTGACTTTAGAAATAACAAAGAAATAACATAAATGGCCACAAGCTCAAAAAAATTTTTGGAAGAACTTTAAAAAGTTCTCAAAAAACAAATGAGAGGGGTGGAAGAAAAATTAAGAAAAACAAACAAAAAACATAAGCAATGCAAGAAAATTATGAAAGATCACCCAAATGGAAAAAGATCCAGAAAATTGCAGAAGAAAATAATCTATTAAGAATGAGAATTGGACAAAGGGAAGGTGATGATTTCCTAAGACAACAAAAAATAACAAAGCAAAACAAAATGATGAAATAATAGAAGAAAATATGAAACATCTTATTATGAAAACAATTGACATGTAAAACAGATCAAAGAGAGACAATAAAAAAAAATAGTTGGACTCCAAGAAAGCTACAATTTAAAAAACAGTTTAGATACTATACTTCAAGAAATCATCAAGGACAACTGTCCAGAAATTTGAGAAGCAGCAGTTAAATGGAAATTTAAAGAATCCACTAATCACCACCTCAAAGAGACCCAAAGATGAAAATGCACAGGAGCATCATTACTAAATTCCATAGCTCCCAGATAATGTAGAAAAGACTTCAAGCAACAAGAAAAAAAAATAAATACTGTGGAGCTACAGTCAGAATAACATAAGACTTAGCAACTATAACATTAAAAGAACATAGGACATGGAACACAGCATTTTCTAAAGCAAAAGAACTAGGCTTACAATCAAGAATAAAATACCCAGCAAAAATGAGTATAATTGTAAAAGGCAAAAAAAAAGAGTATTTAGTGAATTAAAGGGGTTTTAACTATTCCTGTGGAAAAACCCAGAACTCAGCAAAATAAAATAAAACAACAACAAAAAATCTTGATCTTTAAGAAACATACAAAGGAAATAAAAGACAAATCATGAGCAGCCCAAAATATCAAATTGTTTGATTTCTGTAAGAGAACATGTTATCTATTGCCCCTGAGAATGGCATCATTGCCTGGGTATTTGAAAGGGATATGTATGGATGGAAGGGGCAGCTGGGTGGCTCAGTGGATTGAGAGCCAGGCCTAGAGACTGGAGGTCCTAGGTTCAAGTCCGACCTCGGACACTTCCAGCTGTGTGACCTTGGGCAAGTCACTTGACCCCTATCGCCCACCCTTACCACTCCTGGGCTAAGGAGGGTCCCTAACCCGGATGAAAAAGGAGGAGGGTTGGGCGTGGGGCTAGCAACCCCACCCTGTAAAAACTACATCTGCTAAAGAAACTGCAACCTAAAGTAGGGGCAGCTGGGCTAGCTCAGTGGATTGAGAGCCAGGCCTAGAGACGAAAGGTCCTAGGTTCAAATCCAGGCTCAGACACTTCCCAGCTGGGTGACCCTGAGCGACCCATTGCCTACCGGTTGTGGCCCTATGCTCCTGGAATGGAGTCCCAGGATAAAAAAAAAAAAAATGTATGGATGGAAGACTCAAGGTTGAGATGGATATAATGGAATGAGCTGAAATAGTAGTGCAATAGACCAGGAGGAAGGAGTAGAGGATCTACCACAGAGAATGGGAGGAGGATGAAGTGGAGGCCTAGTAGTACTAGAACCCTATATCAGACCTGGGATGAAGAGCAATATAAGCAATAAAAAGGTAGACATTTTCTTAATGTTCAGAGGAAGGAAGGGGGATGATATAAGGGAGGGACTGGGAGTGCTCTTGGGTGATTGAATGGATAAGTGAAGGAAATATGGGTTGAGAAAGGAAGACAAAGGGATAAAAAAGGGAAGGAAGGGAAGAATATCTAGAAGAAAGTACATATTAAGAGGTAGGGGAATAAGGTGAGGGGATATGGGAGGGACTTTTAGGACAAGATAGGGATGGGATTTTTATAACTGAACCCATATCAATAAGTAGGAGTACATAATTGGGGGGATAAAGAAGGGACATTTAGGAAAGGATTTTTAGAAATTTGGATAGAATATGAATTAAAAGAAAGGGGAAAAGGACAAGGAAGGGACCTTGAGAAAGTGGGCCAATTTGGAACTAGGAGGGCAATGGGAGAGGATGAGAGGATTTTGGGGAAGGGGTATAAATTGGAGAGATATTGATCAAAGAAAATTAGACATCTGAGGAAGGATATGGCAGAAAGGAAAGAAGAAGGGGCCAAATAATGAAGAAGAATAGAGTTGATGGAAATGCACAGCTAGTAACTGACATTTAGAGTAAATGGAATGAATCTACCCCTTGGGAAGAAAATGGGTAGCTGAAAGGATAAAAACCAGGGCCTGAGAATGTATTGTTTGGAAGAAACACACTGAAAATGAAAGACACATGTAGAGTGAAGTTGAGGGCCTGGGAGAAAATGTATTATTCCTCTCATGATCCAGAGAAGGAGGTGGGGGGGGGGGGATAGTCATGATGTCTGATAGAGTTGGGCCTAAAATGGATATAATTAGAAGGGATGAACAGCATAAATATATTATGTTGGGGACATTATGGATATTTGGATATATAAGGACATTATTATGTAGGGCATTATGGATAATGAAGTATGGACCTGTTTGCACCAAGATTTACATAGCATTCATATTTTTAAAGGAATAACTAAATGAGATGTACATGGAAATATATAACAAAACAATAATAATGAGAGACCTTAATTTCCTCTGCCAGAACTAAATAAATATAACCAAAAATAAATATGAAAGAAATTAATCAAATGAATAGAATATTAGATAAATTAAATGTTAGATGTCTGGGAATCCCTCACACAACTGCATGAGATTAGTAATAGAACTAGGCCTGAGAATATACATAATCCAAACATAGTTTCTGGTGGGACAATAATGGTTTAGAAAGGATAAATATTCTGCAAAAGTCTTACTTTAACACTTACTTTTACACATATCATACTAAGAAGGTAGTCCTGTATTCAGGAAGGGTTGCAATATTAGAACAAAAGTTAAATTGGGTATGATCAAGCTGTAAAGATTTGGTTTTGAAAAGAAACTTGTTTTTTCTAAGAACCAATCTAGCTAAATATGGCCCTGGTAATGTATGTTAACTGAGAACCAGATGGGTTAAGCTGATCAGATTAAATGCTGATAGGAACATAGAGAAACAGGCTGAATAGTATATTGTTAGAGCCCTCTGAATTGTTTCTCAAAAAACAAGATGGAAGGGGCAGCTGGGTAGCTCAGGGGATTGAGAGTCAGGCCTAGAGACAGGAGGTTCTAGGTTCAAATCTGGCCTCAGACACTTCCCAGCTGTGTGACCCTGGACAAGTCATTTGACCCCCATTGTCCACCCTTTCCACTCTTCCACCTACGAGACAATACACAGAAGTTAAGGGTTTAAACAAAAAACTAAACAAAAACAAAATAAAAAAAAAACAAAATAAATAAGATGGAAGTATATGTTAGTAGGTGGAAAGTTGTTCATTCTCATTGACCTAGATATCTGATTACAATAGTACTAGGTCCTAAGGGCATTACTGAAAGGGTAAAAATCTGTGTGTGTATGAAAATATTCATGGAAGCTCTGTTTATCATGAGAAAATAGCTGGAAATAACACAAATGCAATGTTTGGGAGAAATAGCTGAATGGATTATAATATTTCAATGCAATGGATGATATGTTATTAGAAATCACAAATATTGAAAGTATAAAAAATAAGGGAAATATGTGAAGATATGAAAAGAAAAGAGAATAAGAAGTACATATGATTACATTAAAAAAGCAACAACCACAAATTCAAGAGAAAAATGTATCAAAGTAAAACAAATCCAAAGGCAACTCAAAAGCTGAAGATGTCTATATTAGCACAATATGATTTACATATTTTAAAACAATTTGTAAATAATGTAAACTGTGTGGTTTTGCACTTTTTATGCATTTGTTTATTTCAGTGTTTTTTGGTGGTGGTGGTAGTGGTCACTAAGTTTATATAATAAAAAAATTGGAAAAAAAAAGAAAGTAATATAAAAGTTGAAAGAAGAAAAGAATCCAATACTTTCTACTGAAAAATAATTTATTTTAAATTTATTGACATTCTTTTAATTGACTACTCTTGGCAACTGGTGCTTAACTTCAAATTTCAAAATAGCTTTGAAATGTCTGTTATCTAGAGCCCTTATAAAATGCTATTTCTTTGTGACATATTTATTTGATAAAATTTGGGGATTATCTTTTGTTTTTATCTCATTTACATTTCGTAGTATATCCCTCCCTCTTTCCCTTTTTAGAATGTTTAGATGGCATACTTATTTAATTTGTGAATTAAAGATAATTGGGAGAGATAACTATGAACACACTGGATAATATACTAGGAATCTAAAAAAGATAATCTTGTTTTTCTTTTTTTTAAGATTAAGTAAATAATTTATTTACTTTTAATATTAAACTTTTCATGTATCTCCCCCCCCCTTCTCCTTGCACTAGAGAAGGCATTATTTGACAGCAATGAAAACTACTTATATATATCTTGTTTCTATTTACCAATTCTTCCTTTCTCTGAAGGTGGACATACACAAGTTACTCTTCAAACAATATTTCTGTTGCTGTATATAATCTCTTTGTTCTACTCCTTTAGTTCCTTCAGTGTTTTTTTTAAAATAACTTGCTTGTCATTTTTTACAGCATAGTAGCATTGCATTACAATTGTATACCACAACTTGTTTACCCATTCCTCGATTAATGGGTATACCTTCAATTTCCAGTTCTTTGTCACTACAAAGAGGGATTCTATAATGAATTTAGAACATGTAGGTTCATTTGTGATTCTCCAAGTCAATATGAGGTGTTCAAGCATCTGGTTCTACTTGAACTAGAACATTAAGAGGCTAACTGTACATTGCCAGTATGCATGCAAAGTAGGAAGTGAATCCATGCTTTCCTGGCTGTCAGAGTAGCTCTCCATTCACTACCCTACATTTTAATATTTTCTTTTTTAATGCCATAGATTTGGAATCAGTGCAAAAATCTTAGAAATGAATGAACAGATTACAAAACTTTAATAGAAGTAAATTGAAATCTCTATACTTGTGTTAAAAACAAATCATTGGGGAAAGAGATTTTTGGGGAAATGTGGCTAGACCATGTTTTCATGAAAAAAAAAAAAACAACAGGGCATTTTTAGTAGACTTTAGCCCCAAGGAGTCAAAGGCATGAATTTACAGGGAAAAAAATGTAATCTTTACCTGAATCACAATTCAGATTTATGTAATGTTTTGATTACAAAGTATTTTTTTCACAATAGTCCTAACAGGAAAGTTGTACAAATTTTTGTGGTTCAGTCATTGAGTAATGTTTGACTCTTACTGACCTCATGGGTTATAGTGTCCATGGAGTTTTCTGGAAAAAGATACTGATGTGGGTTTGCCATTTCCTTATCCAAGTATAAATATCAATCTCATTTTACAGATAAGGACACCAAGTTTCAGAGTTCAGTGACTTGACCTGAAGCACATACTGTACAGAAATATGGACCCAGAAAGGCAACTTTCAAACGTAAAAACTCAGGCAGCAGAGAAGAGGACCAGTTATGGACCTTAAGGAGAGTTAGCTCTGGCAAAGGAGACATGCGCTGAAGAGAGTACTATGAGTGAAGGAAGACAAAGGACATCCAACCTCTAAAGTCCTGCAATTCTGAGTTTCCTTGGGTCTTGTGTATTCTCTCTCTTGATCTCACTAGCATTTACTTTAAGTTTATGTTCAGTATTCACATAGATTTTGTGAGTACTTGAGGTCAGCTTGCCTCAGATTTATAGGAATAATGATTTGTAGCTACTCATTTTATGCTATTTTACTTAGCGTATAGCCTTTATTAAGAGTTCGAATCTTGTAACCATGGAAAACTATCCTTAATTAATTAATTAAATTAAAATTTCAAAGATTAAAAAAAAAAGTTAATCATGTTTACTGACTGATGGGAAGCAAAATGGTGAGGGTCATATCTCTAGAAGGATAATATGTCTTAGTATGTCCTTGAACCTAATATAATTATTGCTCTATGATGGAAGACTTCCAAATGGGTTACTGCCAAAGAACCTGAGCAATTGGAATTATACAACAAAGTATTTGTCTTTGATGATCCTTTGTTTCTTATATTGGAGTTTTTTCAAACAGAAATTGGATGGAAATTTCTTAGAAATGCTGTAGAGGGCATTTATCCTGAGGTTTAATTTGAATCAAGGATTTCAAGAGTACCATCTGTAAGAACAGACAGGCAGGCTGCTAGGCATCAAGCCTTGAAGTGGGGTGCAGGAGAGATAGCAACAGTTGAGGGTTCTCTCCTAAGATGTCACAGGGGCCTGTTGCTCTTACTTGAAGGAGAAGGTCAGTGGTTTCCCTGAGAGGAATTGATAGATTCTCTCCCATCAGGATGGATTAGTTGAGAGAAAGTGTATCTTCATAAGGAAAGTGTTTCTGGATAATGAGTGAAGTCCACAATCAAGGATTATTGATAAAATCTGGAAGGGCCCCCACCGGGACTCCCCTAGCCCAGTGATGGGCAAACTATTCCCTACAGGCCAGATCCAGGCCATAGTTTGCCCATCAGTGCCTTAAGCAATTCCCTAATCACTACATCTGGGTGTGGGGGCATAGTGATTAGGGAATTGCTTTAGGCACTGATGGGAAAACTATGGCCTGGATCTGGCCTGCAGGGTATAGTTTGCCCATCACTGCCCTAGCCAACTGTCACTTCAACTGGATAATGGTGGATCACCCAAGGTAAGTCAACTGAAGGTGGCTTTCTTAGTTGAAGGATTCAAATGCTTTCTGCCTTGTCATTATAACTCTTTTAATAACAAGATGAATCAAATGGGGAAGGGGGAGATTGAAAGGAAAGAGGGATTAGGAGGACTCTATAGATAATCAGTTGTGCCTTGAGGTTGGCTTAACCCTGACAGGGCTGAAGCCCCCCCCCCCCTCAATCTTCTTTTCCCTTCCTTTACTATAGCTCTTATACCTAATTAAATAAAGTAAATGAGTAAACTCCTGATGGATTAATGATGAAGTTGATTGGAGGTCTGTAGAGATGATGATCTGACTCTATTAACTGTCTGAAAGGTCTTTCAGCAGCTGTAGTACTTGGGTTGAGTGAGGGTCAGTTTGGACAAGGTGTCATATTGGCATTCAAGGTTAAAAATACAAGGATCTGCTGGTATGAGGAATTGTTAGGCATAGGAGAATCTGGTTTGTGCCACTCTCCTCCCTAGTTCCCTAAAACATAGTGTTTTCTGCCTGGGGGGTTCCCCCTTTTATACCCTGGTTCCAGTCATACTCAACTGCCCTTGCCTCTTTGGGGTTCGAATGCATGCACTCCAATAAGGTTCTTAGCCTACACATCCAATTTCTTGAGATTCTATGATATTTTAAATCAAGGCTCTGCTAACTACTGAGTTACTTTTTAGTCTCTTCATATTTAAAAGAGCATAACAAACTCTGGTCTGCCTATTTCACAAGGTAGTTGTGAAGATTCATTGAAACGATATACATGAAAATTTTCTGGAAACTAAGTGCTATGTCAATGTAAGGGACTTAATGAAAATTAAAATATTACCATTAGGACTTTGTCCCAATTCCACGATAGTACCATTGCTTCTAGAAAGAAGCCATTTAGAGACCTAAGCATCTAATAGAGTGCACTTTCATTTTACACCTTATATAGTACTCCATATATGGTAGATGTTTAATGAATTTTTATTGAATAAGTGAACATAAAGCTTGCTTCCCATCAAAACTGACAATTTTTGCTCAGCATTTCTTCACTCTGCACCCTATCCCATATTTTTGGTGCCACCCTCTCTCTCCTCCCAGAGAGACACCTATACTCCACCCAACACACCCCAGTGCCCTTTGGCTAGTCAAAGACCTCTCCCTTGACATAGACCCACCCAGCCTTTTACTTTTCAGATCCACACAGATTCTCACACCCTGAGCTTTAAGATCCTAATCCCTACCTGACCCTTTCAACCCTATTTTTTTTCCTCTACAGAGATAAAAGAGGATACAAAATGCCATTTCCCAAAAGTAGTATATGTTCAAATCTAAGTAGGTGTTGTTCCTCATTGTTCCTCTAGTTGGGATTATTATGTGAGAAACAGTGTTCGTGTCTAGAATTATGTGCCAAAATACGTCATCAGAGTGTTTAATCACACCTGGCACATCCTTCTAGACATGTCCATGCTGAAGGGTACTGGGAACCCAGAATCATATTCAATCTATTTAGTTACACAGCTGGAGATCATATCCCTCCAAAGCCTGAATAGATCCTTACAGATATCATGTTCTTGATGACCCAGTTTGAAGCCCCATTCTCTAGGTTATTACAAATTAATGAGTTCCAGTCTGGACACACCCATTTCATTCCCTCTCTCTACCTTAATATGGAAGTAGACTTATAAAAACATTCTTTTGCATACAATTGAAATAAGTGATCACTCAAATGTTTTTTTTTTACTCTGTATCAAGCACATACAGTTTTATTCTCACTGATTCAATAACCAGTCTATCCTTTTTCAGGAACAGATCCAAGGGTGGCAGATCTCACTGCCACTCAGGAAAAATATAACCAGCCCAAAGAGTACATCTTGGAGCTCTTCTAAACACCTGGGATAGTAAATAACAGTTGCAAAACATGTATGTCTTTCCTGTACAACTTGCCTTCCCTTTTAAGGGTTCTGAGCTTTAAAATCAGATAGCATCACTGCTACTCTTGTTCTATGTGGGCAGATCTTTTTGGATCTTTGCCATTTTTCATCACTAAAGCTAACTTGCCCAATATTGCATTGCTTTGAAAAAAAATTAATCTTATTTTTTCTAAGTGGCATAGAGGACTTAGAAAGTCATAAAATTCCAGAGTTGCTAAGGACTTCATGTAAATTTTAGCCAGTTTTTTGGAAAAAATACCTTGACCCCAATGACCGAATCTAAATGAAGCCATTTACAGCAATGAAATGATGAGGGTGATATTTGGGTATATGGCAGATTAGTGCAGAATCTGGAAATAATTCATTTTCTTTTCTAGCTGGGTCATAGACCTGACCTAATAAGAATTACAAATTTTAAGCCCATCTCAGAGGTTACTGTAGCTACCTTTCTGCATCCCTTCTCATCACCTTATCCCTATCCTTCCTCTTAAAACAAAAGAGCAGACTTTTACCTGAGCCATTGTACCTTCTAGTTATAAAGATAATAAAGTTTGTTTTCTTCTTCTCCTGTAGATGAAGGAATTGAAACCAAGTTGCCAATAAACATCTTCCTCTTATTCTATTTTTTTTTTACTTTAATGTATTATTATTTATTTTGGTCAAGTTTTCCCAATTACATTTAAAATTATGTTTATCATTTTTTCAAATTATATATATATATAATTTTAATAATTATTTTCTAACATTTTGTGATTCATGTTCCCTTCTTCCTTCCACTTCCACCTCCCTGAAATGGCAAGTATTATAATAGAGGTTATACATGTACTATCATGCATTATATTATCTTCCCATGTTTGTCATATTGAGAAAAAAGATACATAGTTTATAGAGGAAAACAATCTCTAAAGAAAACAAAGTGAAAAATTAATCATCATTCAGATGCCATCAGTAGCTTCTTTGGTAATGGATAGCTTTTTTTGTCATAAGTAAGCTTGGAGTTGTATTGTATGCTTGCATTACTAATAGTTAATTCATTCACAACTGCTCATTATACTATATTGCTGTTACTGTGTACAATATTCTTCTACTTCTGCTACCTTCATTTTGCATCACTTATTATAGGTATTTCCATGATTTTTTGTGATCTTTCTGTTTTTCATTTCTTATGGTATAATAGTATACCATAACCATCATATATATGCATATATATGTATGTATGTATACACACACATATATATGATATATTGTAACTTGTTCAGCCATTCCTATTGATGAAGATCTCTTCAACTTCTAAATCTTTGCCAACACTGTTGCTATATATATTTTTGTACAAATAGGTTCTTTTTCCCTTCTCTTTGTTCTTTTTGGGATACAGACAGTATTTTTGGGTCAAAGTTCACCCCTTTTCTTTTTTTTTAAATTGTTTGTTGAACTAGGGGAAGGTCTTGTTTCTTTTCCACTGGATCCTATTACAAAATTCTCATGTTCGATGAACCATTTTCCTATTGGAGGAAATTCTTGTTCTCTTGGAAATGACCCCATTTTTGGGTAAATAATTCATTTATTTTGCTATTTCTAAATCACTTTCAAATGGTTTCTCCTGTTTATTTGAAACTTACTAGTGTGCGTGTGTATGTGTGTGTATGTGAGTGTATGTGTGTGTGTGTTTAGTCATGCATTTGGCCAATCATTCAACAAACTAGTATTGGCCACCTTCTATGTATATGACACTGAATAAGACTTGATAGGTTGGGGTGCAAAATTAGAAAATATATGAGACAGATTCTTAACCACCAAGTATACTAAAAGCTATTAGTAGAGATAATAAATTATATAGGTATAGGTATACATGTGTCTACATATGCACACATATATACACACATATATCTATATACATATTTATACACACATATATGCATACATTTATCATGTTCAAAATACTATATTAAGATTTGAGGATATAGAAAAATGAAACAAAGTAGTTTCCACACCCAAGTAATTTACTTTCTCTGGGAGGGGCTATAAAATATCAATGATATCATTTCCTTGACAATAATTTTATAATTTAGAATCCTGAGGATCTTCTTGAGCTAAGGTCAGCTACTTGCTCAGGGTCATACAGTTAGTAGATATCAGAGGTTGGATTTGAACCCAGCCCTCATTCATTCAAGTCAAGCAAACCCTTTTGTCATTTTACACCAGTTTGTCTAGGTCTCAGTTTTCTAATCTATAAAATAAAGGAAATAGAACAGAAATCTAAAGTTAATCCTTTACTCAAAATCAACAAACATATGGGGAAAAATGTTTGGAACTAAAGAGACTTAGAAGGTGGTTTATTTTATTGCAAAGTCAATAGTGAGCCAGTGAAATTTTTTTGAGAAGGGAAGATGTAGCCAGCATGTTCTTTAGGATGATCGTTTCAGGACTGTGAAGGTGAGGAAGGAAATGAAAAGAAAAGACATTTTCTAATTATAAGGAAGCCAATTAATTATCTATTACACTGCGAGAGGTGATGAGAGCCTGAATTATGGTGGTTTATGTATACATGAGAGGCTCTTAGGTGGTTCAGTGAATAGAGCAATAGGCCTAGAGTCAGGAAACCTGAATTTGAATCCTGTCTCAGACATTTATTAGTTGTGAAATTCTAGGCAAATCACCTAACCCTATTTGCCTAGTTTCCTCATTTGTAAGATGACCTAGAGAAGGAAATGGCAAGCCAATCTAATATATTTGCCAAGAAAATCCTTAAAGGGGCCATGAAGAGTCAGAAATTACTGAAACATTACTAAACAACATGTAAAAGAAAAGGAGATGCGTGAGACATGTTGTTTAGTTAAAATCAATAAGATTTAAATATGTGGGAAAAGGTAAAGGGAAGAAACAGGAATGACTATAAGTTTATGAACCCATGAGGCTAAGAGGATAATTGCAGTCACTACAGAAATAGCTAAGGGTAGAGGAGGGAAAAAGAAAAAATTTCTGTTTTGGACATATTGAGTTTGAGATGCTTCTAAGGTGAGTTTATGGAAATGTTCAGCAGGCAAACAGCAATACCCAGACCTTTTGTGTCAGATGGAGGCTTCTAGGATGGTATATAATAAAGTATTCTAGGAGTTTGAAAAAAGGGAGCAGTCACTTTGACTAGTTGTGGTGTGGGACAAGGCATGACCTGGAGAGGTGTAAAGAAAGTAAAATTGAAGCTAGATCTTCAAAGACAAGAGGAAAAAAGCACCAGTAAGTAGAGACAGGAGGATAGAATATACAAGACAGAAAGATCAGAGTAAAATAATAGAGTCTGAAAAGCTGAAGGCAGGTTGGTAAGTGGCAGTTAAAGATATTATTAATTAATGAAAATTAATGAAATACAATTAATGGTAATTTAGCTGCCTAAGATGCAACTAGGTGGTTCACTGGATAAGAGCACCAAACATATTTAGGAAGACTAGGCTTCAGATCTCTACCTAGACATTTCCTACTTGGGTCAAGTTATATAACTTTCAACCTGTTTCCTCATTTCTAAAATGGAAATTAAAACTGCACCTGCTTCATATAGCAGTTGCCAGGAATAATTGAGATAAAATATATAAAACATGACATGTCAAACATTTAAATGCTATATAAATGCTATTAAGTTATTCCAGTTTTGCTTGTAGTATGAGAGAGGAGATATATTATTAGCAAGTTGAAGGTAGTTGGGTCAGTAGAAAGAAGTTCAAATGTTATCCCTGATACTTCTTACCTTTGTGACTTTGGGCAAGCCTTAGAGTCTCGGTTTCCTCACATATAAAATGAGAGGAGGGGATTAGATGACCTCTGAGTTCCCTTCCATATATACATCTATGATTCTATACTAATATTTATTATACATAAAGCTTGGGGAGGGAAGGAGGGAAAGAGGGAAAGACAGAGACAGAGATTGAAAGACATACAGAGAGAAAGACAGAGAGAGAAAGACCAAAAATAGTATGGTTTTCTTTACTTATTGACTTGGTTAACAGGGTCAGCAAGCTTTTAGGATTATATTGCTGATCTGCCCAGTTCTAAAAGGCATATGAAGCTGGAAAAGGAATAGCAATCAGCACTTGGGGGAAAAATCTCTTGCTCAAAAATTAATAAAGATGGATTTGTGTTAACAAGATTATATAATGTGCTTGCCCTCTTCCTTGGACTAAACTTTCATGTGAGGTTTTCATGCATCAAGGTGAACTCAAATTCAAACTCAAACAGGTCTGTGATCTTATGAAGATGGATATTTCCTCCAAGATTCTAGACCATAAATTATTCATACCTGCACATCTCATGGGAATCTAGGTGATGCCCTTCTTTAAGTTGCCACAATGGGGTCTACCCTGAGTACCTGACTCACTTTATCTTGATTTTACAAATATACTAAAGTAGCACATGGGCTCTCTATTATATTATACCTCATTTTATACCTACATTATGCCTCTATTATCTATTATACCTCATCCTTGTAGTCGAAGCTGCCTCTCATCTGCTGATTTCAGATTTAGGCATTAGGTTGAGATCAACAACTCCATTTAAGTTGAAAACTTCTGGGAGTTGGAATGAGCTTGAGCAGTCCACAGATCCTTTCTCACTCTCTAGTGGAAGAGCATCATCTTTCTTCCTGCTTCAATCTTGGAGATGGGGAGAATGGGATTAGAATTTTAAAATCTGGGTACATATCCATCTTGGAGAAAGTCCATCTCTTGGCATTACACATAAAGGAATGTCTCAGTCCTACTCCACTTATAGAGAGACTACTTCAGACTCAGGAGTGTCATAAAGCAGGTGTTCTTTGGCTTCACTTTTCATATATAAATATATATGCATATATATATGTATTTGTACCTTTCTTGTGTACTGATTTGTATGTAAACCTTTAATTTACTTTCATAATAATGATCTTAAATTCTAAAAGTAGAGGCAGGCAAATATATTGATCTTGACAAGTTTGCTTTAATCAGCTTATTTATTCATCATTTTTCTTTGTCTGAATATGTGCCAAAAGTCTGATGCTTTGATTTTTCTACTTTTGAAAGAGTTAGGTAAATTAAAATTAAGTCTCAAACCTACCTTACGAACTTTACCTGGGATTTATCTATATATTTATCCAAGTCAAGACTAATGTTTTATTATCTTAGCTAGTGATGAAAACTCTGTGCCAAATATGAAGTTTAAAGTCTCATTCTCTGCTGATTTAAATCTCTCTGTGTATCTTTGGTTCTCTTTCTTTCTCTCTCTCAGTCTTGCTTTTACAGCCTTCTCTCCCTTTTAAGGTTTCATACCTCTTAATCTTTTTCCTCAATTGTTTTATTTTATCTCCACCTCTTAGTCTCTTTTTTTCTGATCACAATATTTTCAAATCAAAAACTATTTCTGTTTTCTGCTTATCTCTCTGATCACAATCACTTTATACTGGGTCATGCTCTGTGCCTTAAATTCAATTTTTCAAAATTAAGTTGAAATGAATGAGAGATAGAAAAGTAAGAATTATTAGAAAGAGCTTGGCCATGAATAAATCACCCTGCTATCCTGGGCCTTAGTATAACATGGAAAATTACAGGTTTGTATTAGATGATCTTTGTATTCACATATTGAATAAGAGAGCTAATAAGCATGTGGACTTTCTTAGAAATTTCTTGCTCTGAATTAATATGTTAATTTAATACAAATAGCTCCTTAATTTAAGATTATACCATTCACATTAATCTCTAGGGTAAGGGTGCATACAAATTCAGTAACCAAAATAATTCATTGTATTGTAAGGACACTACTACACATAGACATATGCCAGGAAAACTAAGAATAGGGAAAAATAGATTACAGACAAAAACATAACACATACACAATAATAAAGCTGTTTAAAAAATCCATTGACAGAAAGAAAATTGAACTATTTCTGAAGGAATTACCAAAAGGAGAATACCTGATCCAGATGGATTTAGAGAAATATCAATTTTTATATAGTAAATTCTTTTTAGTAATATTTAATTTTGCCCAAATTACATGTGAGAACAATTTTTAATGTTTTAAAAAAATTTTGTGTTCCAAATTCCCTTTCTCCCTCCTTCTATCTCTCCTTCTTCTGTTCCCTCTCTAAGAAGGCAAGCAATCTAATATAGATTTTGCTTGTAAAATAAATACATTCTTAAAAATTTGAGACAAATGCTATACCAAAGTCTGTTACAAAAATAATATAGTCATAGCACCTAAACCAGGAGGTAAAGAAGGAAAACCTATGGGCTTCCATACTAATAAATATCACTTCAAACATTTTAAGTAAAAGCCTGGCAAAAACACGATAGCATATGTTCAAAATATTTATTTTGATTAAGTAGAATTTGTAATAGAGATGTGAAAATAGTAAACCATTAGAGAAATAATTTGCAGTAATACTTTCATTAGAAACAAACATACCAACAATATCATGAATATATAAAGAAGACAAAAGATTTTGAGAAAGCAACTCATGCTAAAACTCTAAAAAACATAAACATAAAAAATCCTTTTTAATAGGATAGAAAAAATATATATTTAAAGCAAAAAGAAAATAACATTATATGTGATGGAGAAATACAATAAACTTTTATGATAAATGAAAGCATAAAGAAAGACTGCTGTAAAAGACCAAACTAAGTTCATGCTGGGCTGATACCTCAGGTTCAAGATTAGGATGAAATGAGAGACTCACAGTCCAGCTAACAGTTTGACAAAAATTGTTTTGCTTAGTCATAGTAAGGAAGGGAGATTTAGAATAAGGGAAGTGGTATTTATAAAGGATATGGCCTTGTTCAGTTGAGCATAGATCTCCTAGGCTGGTGTTGAACACAATACTAGAATCTCTTTGCAGACACCTAAGAGAAACCCTCCCTTCATACAAGTTATAAATCCTGTTTGGTCATGATGTATAACCTTTGTGATATATTATTGTAGTTTCCTGGCTAATATTTTATTTAGGATTTTTGCATTTATACTCATTAATGACATTGGCCTATAATTTGATTTTTCTATTTTAGCTCTTCTTGGTTTAGGCATCAGTACCATATTTGTTTCATAAAAGAAGTTTGGCAGGACTCCTTCTTTACCAATTTTTCTCAATAACATTTAATATTGGAAGATTATCCATGTCTGCCTCCAGAGAAAAAAATGATAAGTAAAAAATAGACATAATTATATATACTTGCCAGATGAGGTCTTCTCTAATGGGGGAGGGGAAGGAAATTTTAATGCATTTTAATGCAACAAAAAAATAAATAAATTTAAATTTTATAAAGAAGCCAGAGGAAAATCCTGAAACCTCTCAGCCTGTGCCTTTATCCATTGAAATAATTAAATCTCAAGGGGACTTTCAAGAATAAAAAGCCTAACTTACTTGGAAGGGACTCTTCCATAGATACTTTATTTCATAAATATTGTTTGATATTGTCCTAGATAAACTAGAAGGAGAATTTGATATGAGAAAGAAAATAAATGCAGATAGCCTAAAAACAGACAAAGCTATCATTATTTGCTGATGCCACAGTGGCTAACTTAGAAAACCCTAGAGAAATTTAAAAAAAATAGTTGAACTTTAGCTTGAGTATTTAGTAAAGAGACAACATGAAATGCACTGATAAAACGAATATCATTTCTTTATATCAAAATCTAGGAGGGATAAAAAGAGAAGTCTTATTCAAAATAATTACAAAATGTACAAAATATCTAGGAGTAAATTTTCCAAGACACTCTCAAGTTATGTTTAGATATAATAACAAAAAGTCTTTAAATAATTAAAGTTTTAATTAAATTATTGGAGGATTTTTGAAGCACTTATGTCTTGTATAGAGACATATAAAACAATGGTAACTAACAAAATAATATTCCAGCAATTTAAAAATACATCTGGAGCAAAAAAAAATTCTCAAGGGAGACAATAAAAAAATAGGAACAAAAGGGAGATGAATTCCAGATTTCATATTTTTCAATAAAATAGAAATCTTCATAAGTACTTGGTACTCTTTAAAAAATAGAACAGATCAAAGGAACATGTTAAATAAGGAAAAAACAAAAAAATTGAACTAAATAACTGAAGAACCTGAAAAAAAATATATGCATATATATTACTTTAGGAACTTTATCTCAGTCTTAACAATTGCCTTGAAAACTAGAAAGAAGTTTGATAACAATAATGTTTAAGACTGAATATCTTATAAGTTCAAAGTAGATATATGACCAGAATATTAAAAGTCATGCTATAAAAAGAGTAGAAGAGAACCAACTCAGATAGCTATCCCATGGAAGGTAAGTGGGACGTTGCTTAATTATACACAGGATAAAGATGATAAAAAAGAAAAGGATTACTTTTGATTACATGAAATTCAAAATTTCTTCCATAAATGAAATCCTCACAAGTAGGATGAAAAAAAGAAGTGGTACATTAAGGAGAAATCTTTGCATCAAATATCTTGGCAATTGTAACAGGCAGAGCATATACAAAGAGCTAACATAAATATGTAAAACCAAAAGTATTTTCCAGTAGATAAGCATTTTTAAAAAATGAAGTTTTCAAATAAAGAATTGTAAACTATTAGCAACCATATTAATCGTTGCTCCAAATCACTACTAAAAGAATTCAAATGAAAGTATGAAAGTAGCTATCTGGTTTTACTCAACAACCGATTATTTAGCAATGATGACAAAAAATTGTAAGGACTGTGGAAATATTGATACACTAATATAGTATTAATGGAATGGTTAATTGGCCTAAACATCCTGGAAAGTTATTAGGAAATATATTAAGAAATGGTCTTAAACCTTCCTGCTGATTAACTGATTCATATTGCTCTTAGCCCTATACCAACAAGAAGTCAAACACAAGAAGAAAAGCTCTTTATACTTCAAAATATTAATTATAAGACTGTTTATAATAGTAAAGAATTGTAAACAAAGTAGATATCCATTTATTGGGTAATGACTAAACAAATGATGCTATGATGAAAACTGATGAATATGAAGACTATAAAGAAATATGGGAAGATATATGAAGTGATGCAAATTAAAATGAGAAAAAGGAAAATGCTGCATACAATGATTATAATAATGTAAATTTAAAATAATAAAATTGAAATTAAGCCTTTGCATTTATATAACCAAGATATGCTCCAAAAAGAGATAAATCCTCCCACCCTTCTTTACAAAGGAAGTTTACTATGTCAATGGAACATAAACTGTTGGATTTGTTTGGTGAAACTTTAATGGAACTCATTTTTCTTCCTTTTTTCCTTCTTTGTTATAAGAAATGCCTATGCAAGGGAAAGGCAAAGAGTGGAAATGTTGGGAGGTGGGGAGTGATTTACAAATAAATAGATACTAGTAAAATTTTTTGAAAAAGGTTGTTTGTGTGTGGCGCCTCCAAATGTAACATTTTTTTAACTCCTACAATGTTATTATAATGGATTATAGTAATCAGAAGACTGATATAGTTTAACCATCCTTCAGAAGAGAAAGAATGCTAAAGAGGTCAAACTAACACTAGTTTTGTTTGTGCTAATAAATTCTGGTAAATTAAAAGATAAATGTGATACCTTGAGCATAAGCAACACCTTTCTATGTGAAATTAAAACTTATTTTCAATAGTTCATAACTGAAGAAACATATTAAAGTGCTAATGAGTTCAAAAAATGTAGTTGTTTCTGACAGTATTTATGTTTTGAAATCTTTAACATGAGTACTAAAGTGCAGGAAGCAGGTTTAGTTTATTTATGTCATAAAGACTTACTGTCTACTAAAATTGAAATCTAGCAAATTTTCCCCAAATAATTGACATATGATATTGCTATTACATATACAGATTGTTACCTTGACACTTAACACTCATATATTCTTTCTAATATTATAAGCAACCCTAGATTTTTTCCAGTTATATGAAACACAATCATTCCAATTATGTTTTGCATGTGGATGGAGAAACCTGTCCAAGGAAGTGGTCAAAAATTTGAATAAATGAGGAATCGACAGACTATGTTTTAGAAAATTAAGCAATTTGTTCTATGATTTCATGCTTCTCTGTGAAATTAAGATCTTATTTTCAAAGATATATTTTTATTTAGTTATTTTTAAATTAGAAGTCAACAGCAAAAAATAATTATATTTTCCTTGGATGAATAGATACATAATATTAGGGTTAAGTAAAGGATTTTAGTAATTTCATTTAGAGTACTTTTCTTCAAAAAATATACCACCTTCTAATAGTCCTTTAGGTATTAGGGGTCAGAAAATCCTAAAATGTAAAAAATGTGAGAAATAAAAAATAGAACTTTGGGGATATTTTGAGGGAAAGGAGCAGAAAATGCTGGTCAAAAGCAGAAAGAAATCTGAGAAGACAGAGGAAAAAAACTCTAGCCAAATGGAAATGACTGCAGAGATGATAACAGAAAGAATTTGGAACACCCAAAGTATTAATAGAATGCTATAGAAGCAAATAAAAAACAAGGGGAGAGAATATCAATAAGGAAACAGTGTTATCCTTTCTGAATTTCAGAAAATCTAACACAGTTTAGTCAGGCCAGCATATAGAGATTTTAAGGATATTCAGTAGCTTACCTTGTACAAAAAGGATCTCAATCTAAACAGTGAGCAGCTAGGAAATGTATTTCATTTTAAGATGAATAATGCATTTGCTCAGAAAAATAGAACTGAAATTATTTTTTGTTCATCTTCAAACTGTACAATTAGCTTTCAACATGATCTAAAACACCAATGTAATTTAGATAAGTTTCATTTTGTAATTGTCAAGGTTATTTTTAGATTTTGTTTCATTTTTTAAAAATTGTCAAGGCTCTTTTTCCTTCGAAATAGCTAGTTCATTCATTGGATAGAACACTAGGTCAAAAGTCAGGAAGATCTGTGTTCAAACTCAGTCTCAGACACTTTCTAGCTGTGTGACCTGGGCAAGTCAATTAACCCCTATTTGCCTCAGTTCCTCATCCATAAATTGGGGACACAAGGGAGAAAGACATGGCAAATTCTTCCCGTATCTGTCAAGAAAATCTCATGTACAAGTCATTGCCAAGAATCATGCAAGTAGTGAGGAACCAAAATGAAATCCAGGTTCTCCAAGTCCAAATCCAACCTACTCTTCCTTGTGCTGTACAGAATGGTATCATAATTGGTATGGGATGCAGAAGCCAAGGTTCATGAGTTTTTTGTTCATCACTGATGCTCCTGAAACAATTTAAAGTTTACCATGAGTTTTACATACTTTATATTATATGAACATCATAAAAAAACCATGAGTATAATTCATGTAGGATAAAAATGGAGAAAATGGAGAAAGCACTGACTTTGAACTTCCATATTACAAACTCAGTAGTCTTCGCCTAAATCTTACTTCTGCTGTTTGACCCTGGGAAAGTCACTACTTTCATACTCATTTTTCTTATCTCTACAATGAGGAAGTTAGACAAGTTAGCTTCTAAGGTTTATTTCTAGATTTGTAATCCTTCTGTGATAGTAGAGTAACAGTTAGCCATATTTGAAATGACTCCTAATTTAAAAAAATTTGCAACTACTAGCTTAATTTTTCAGTTGTATGTGATTATTCTTGACCCCAAAATGCCATCAAGACTTCACATTCTAATAGGAATGAGAATAATTCACATTATACATCTAATAAAAATAAAGTGAATAAATTTAAATACGTGGGAAAATATTTAAGTACAAAGTAGTTTTGGAGTGACTATCTTTTGGGGATGTTCCAAAAAACTCCAGGCAGAAGATGATATGGATACACACATATAAATAGGTAATGTTACATATATAATGTATGGATATATGTGTAGGTATGCATACATTTATTTTGGAGGAGTTCTTGGCAAAAATATTAGAATGTTTTGCCATTCCCTTTTTCAGCTCATTTTACAGAAAGGAAATCTGAGGCAAACAGTTAAGTGACTTGCACAGGGTCACACAACTATCACGTATCTGAGGCTAGATTTGAACTCAGAAAGATGAGCCTTCCTGACTCTAAGCTCAGAACTCCCATCTTTATGAATATAAATTCTGTAATTATCCTAAGTTAATTATCATGTAGCAACTTGTTTTGTAAGTCTGAGCAGAATTCCCAGTCACTTGGCATCTTATTTCATCCATCCATAAAGGCACCAGAACCATAGCATATCAGAGCTGAAAGTTACTGAAGGGATCATCTATTCCAACTCTTTATGTATAAGGTGTCTGGCACATAGTAAGAACTTAGCATCACCAAGATTTCCTGAATCCTAATGGAGTGTTCTTTTAAAAAACTACACAACCATTAATCCTTTGAAGTCAGGGCCAAACTGATTATGATTATTTTTTTTTTCATTACCTTATATTCATCTAGCATTTTATTGGTTACAAAGTGTTTTCATGAAAGATTTTATTGGATTCTATGAGAAAAGACATGAATAAGCATCCTCCTCATTTTACAGGTATGGAAACTGGGTGAAAAGACTTCTGTGTTCAAGCAGTAAACATCAGAGGGAGTATTAAAATTCTTCGTCTAACAATTGGTTCTGACCCAGGATTTGGGATGATGTTAGAACAATCAGGTGGAAATGTTTTAAAGGCTGCTGGTGACATAGATTTGGAGTCCAGAATAGATGTCAGGATTGAAGATGGAGCCGTTTGCATGAAGGTGGTACTGAAAGGAATGGGCCTGAACAGAATTCCCATGGAACATTGTATATCACTGAATCCACAAACATTTATTAAGTTCTTACAAGGTGCCAGGCACCGTGTTCAGTGCTAGAAAAAAGTACAAGGAATGCAACAATCACTAATGGTAAAGAGCTTACATGCAAAGAGGGATGAGAACAAGTTCATATATACTTATATACCTAATAAACAGAAAGTCAATAAATATCAATATATGCAAAATACTTAAATACAAAGTAGTTTTGGGTGGATCACTTGTTATGGAGGATCAAAAAGGCATTATGTAGATGATGGTATGAATACTTACATATATGTATATACATACATAGAAATATATATGTATGTACATCTATTTCTCTCCCCTTAGAATGTTAGTTCCTGAGGGTGGCTACTGTTTCATTTTTCTCCACATTCTTGGCTCTTAGCATAGTGCCTGATTACATAGTAGAAATAAAATACATTAAAAAAAAAACCCTTATCTTCAGCCTTTGAATCAATAAGTATTGATTCTAAGGCAGGAAAGCAGTAAGGGCTAGACAATGGAGGTTAAGTGACTTGCCCAGGGTCACATAGCCAGGAAGTGTCTAAGACCAGATTTGACATTAAATACATTTTTATTAATTATCTTGAATGTTGTGATCTCACTATTTCTGGTTGCTTAATGCATAAGTGCATGTGTAAAACCACTTTATCAATACATTCTTATTAGGACTACACATTACATTAGTAAGACAACTCATCAATGAATGCAAACTTTAGTGACTAATCAGCAACACAAACATCAACTCCTCTGGAACAAACCACTGACTTGAATCCTAGAGGTTGCAGTAAGTTCTTGCTAGTGCTCATGATAAGGTTGTCTGTCTACCTAGGAGTGTATCTCCATCTGAGGTGACTTTCTGGATCAATCTGAACTGTTTTCAAGTCAACACAGATGGCTCAATTTTACAAGAACATGGTAGTCTTTCTTTTCTTTCTTTTTTTTTCTGAAGCTAGGAGTAAGATCCTCTGGACTTTTATGGTTCTAGCCAAGGATATTTTCAAGTTATATCTAAATTTTGATTCAAGAATGGTTGTAATTGGTCTTAGATTTAGTGATCAATTGAGGTAACAGCCTAGTAGATTTTAAAGGAATAGTCAATAAGACTTGAAACAAAACTACATCCAAGTAACTCATCTAGATGTGTTATTATGAACACTGCTCTGGAAAGTATCTCAATGAATAAGTTGTGCATATGTGTTTTAATAAAAAATAGCATAATCGATGTTCATTCTATAGCTTCCAAATAGTTTTGTGGGTATAAAGAATCAGTTTACTGTAAACAGTAATTTATGAAATCCTATTTCTTCCTTTTTTATGTTTTCCTCAAGGATGACCTTTATAAATTTGCATAGACCATTCTCATAAAGATATTATAGAGACAAATAAATAGGCACATTGGTCACTAAATGTTAATATTTGGGGGAAGTTCTTAGGGAGGGATGAGTACAATCTCTCCTTTTTCCTTTTCTTTAGGGATCTCTTTATATTTTACAAAATACTTTTAAAATCGATACCCAACTATCTTTTTAATTTTTATTTTTTTCCAGATTAATGTCAATAAATTTTTAATAGTCATTTTCTGACATTTTGAGATCCATGTTCTCTCTCTCTCCTTTGCCACCCACCACCCTCCTCAAGATGGCAGGCAGTATGATATGGGTTGTATATGTGTTATCATACAATGTATTTTTCCATGTTCATCCTATTGTGAAAGGAGAAATATATCATTTATACTAAAGAAAAATTCACAGAGAAAATAAAGTGAAGAATGGTATGCTTCAACCTGCATTCAGACTTCATCACTTCCTACTATGGTGGTAGGTAGCCTTTATTGTCATTAGTCTCTAGGAGTTGTCCTGGATCCTTGTATTGTTTATAATGGTTAAGTTATTCACAGGTGATCTGATCATCGTACTTTATTGCTATTGATACCCAAGTAGCTTTAAAATCATGTTGCCTTCAAGGCAGACTTTTTTCTGTATGTATTTTACAGGTCCAAATACTCTTCTTTGCTTCATCTTCTCAAGTATCACTGATAATCATCTAGTATATTAGGTTCTATGATGGTGAAATACAAATATATTAGGTCCATTTTTTTTCACTAATGAAAATAGACCACTATAAAGAATACATTGGTTCAAGTTCTATTTCTGTGACTTATTCTGGTTAACTTTAGGTCGGTCACTTTATCTTTCTGGAACTTAACTTCTTCATACGTCAAATGAGAAGGCTGAATTCCTCTGAATTTTCTTTTCAATCAATGAACCAATGAACACTTCCTTTGCTGGAGAACTCATAAACTCTTGAGGCAAACTATTCCATATTTAGCTAGGTCTTATTTTTATAAAGTTCTTCCTAATACTGAGTCTGACATTCTCTAACACTCTACAGAACAACCAGAGTAATCATCTAACACTGGGAGACTGGCAACAGGAAAACATTTGAGAAATGATTGAATTAATTATATTCTTGAATATGAGAGAAAGGCACATTAAAGAAAGTGAGGAAAAGATGATGCCACCTGTTGGTTATTTTGCCCAGAAGGCTTCAAGGCCTTTAATTAAGCCTTTTCACCTTGGGAGGCAACTGATGGAATGTGTTTCTAATTAATGTTCTAACCACATCATGCTCCCAGGCCAGGAAGAAGAATGACTCCATGAGAATTTTAAGTTGTCAGAGTAGAGATCATGGTAAGTTTGTTTTGATGAATTTCAATTGCTAAGCTTCAAAGAAGGCTGAACTATTATTTCAGATGATAATGCTACTTGATTTCATGGGTACAGAGAAGGTCGAAGGGACTTCAAGTGCATAAGTTTCTGTAGTCTGTCTGATTTTGAAGAATGAATCACTTATTTTTGTTCACACTTAGATTTCCTACTTAACTATACTTTCTGTGAATGGCACACCAAACACACACATACAAAAACACACACAAAGAATGAGCTAATAAAATTAGTTCACACCACTAGACTCAATCACCATTCATTTTTCCCTGGCATTTTAATGTCTTTGGTTATCTTTCCTAATGCTTTGGTTTTCTGCAAACTCACCAGAGTAACAGCTGAGTTTGAACATGCAAATTAAGTTGAATGAAACTATAAAATTATTATTAAAATTCAACAAGGATCCATTTGAATTGCTTACTTTTGCTTTTGTTCATTTCATCTTGGATTTTTCAGAATTTCCTTTTGACCGTTAATTGATGTTTTAAAACTCACTAGTTAAAATTGCTTTTATCTCTTGTAAATTTGTCATTTATATCTGAGGATTCACACACACATTTTAATTCCCATTCAATAACCATTAGAAATTCTATTATCATATCTAATTGTTTTAAAATTCTATTTGATTCTGAACATCTTTTTTTTTCTTTTCAGTAAAAATGTTAAGGTTTGATATTAATTCATCACCTATGGTACTTTCCAGCATGATTTATCTGTTTTAATCAAGACTCTTTTGCTTTTGCCTTATATAAGATTATATTTTTTTGAGTTCACTGGAAGCAAAAATTTTACTTCAACTCACCCTCCTTTAAAAAAAAAACCCAAAACTCCTTGAATGTCTTGGTTTCGAACATTTTACTTATAATGTGTTGTTGGATCTGTTTTCTTGTTTATTATGAATTTTTTTGTTTTATGAGTGAGTTCATCCTATTCACATTCAGCTAAAATTATTTATGTAATTCCCCCTAATCTATTCTCTTATAGTCTCTCCTCTCTTTACCTCACACTCTTTTAAAAAATGGTGTTATGTAGTGCTAAGCAACAGTTATCTGCGCTTGGTGCAATCTATTTTAGCCATTCTGTCCCTTTTCTCTGCCCCTCTCCCAGACTCTAATCATAGATTCTTTCCTTTTATTTGTTTTCCCTTTAAAACATTTCTAAGATAATTCTGCTGAAGTATACAGTGAGGTAGTAGTTTTTCCCTTTTTTCTCTACTATATTCCTTTTTTTCTTTCCTTATCTTTTTTCCTTTATGGTAATGAAAACAAAGCCAATTCCAGTCTTTTTGTCTTTTCATTTCCTTCTATGATTCCTGATGACTGTTAGAATATAAAAATTGTATCCTTATACAGTCCCTCCCAATTTCTTACTATTAAAATTTTCTTAACTCATGTTTTTGAAATTTTCTATCCAGTTCTGGTCTTTTCCTCATTTTTAGAATCCTCGTACATCATTAAAGGTCTATTTCCACCTGCTTGTAGAATTATATTCCTTTGTGTTGAATGAAATATTGTTAATTAGGATTCTATACTCTTTTCTCTTTGGAATCCTGTATTCTTAGTTCTCTGATTCTTTAAGTGAGCAATTTCCATATCTGAAATCATCTTGTCATGGCTCATCAATATTTGAAATTTTTCTTTCTGACTGATTGAAGTAATTTTCTTTGACAAAGAATCTCCAGATTTTATTTGTGACATTCTGGGGAGTTTTCATGTTGGGCTTTCTTCTGGGGAAAGAATAGTAGATTCGTTTCATTTTCATTTTTCCCTCTGAGCCTAAGGAATCTGCTCAATTTTACTTCATGATTTCTTGAAATGTGATATCCAAGTTAATTTCTCTTTCTGTCATGACTTTCAGACAGGCCAATGATTTTTAAATTCTCTTCATTTTGATCTGTTTTCATTATAAGTTGTTTCCAATAGGAGATGCTTCATGTTTTCTTTCATTTTTCCACTTTTTTCTTTGTTTTAATGATCCTTATTTTCTAGTAAAGATTTGGTTCATTCTAATTTTCAAGGAGTCTATTACTCAGATAATGTTCTATACATTTTCCACTAAGCTGATAGTTATCTTTCCAAAATCTTCCTTCATTTTTCTTATTTCTTTTCTAATTCTTTCCTTTAGAGATTTCATTCATAAATAATATAATTTTAAACTCCTTTTATCTCTTGTTTAATATTTTGCAATTGGAATTTTAGTTGATCTTGAGGCCAAGTTATATTTTTTTTTTGTTGACTATTTGCCAGTAGTTACTTTGGAGTTATTTTTTTCTCCTTGGTTGGTATTAATAGGTACACCAAGATTAACTCTTTGTGACTGGTGTTTGTTTAGTCATTTTTCCAACCTTACATCATGAATGTGTACTTTGTGAAAGGGCCAAGTTCTGTGAACTTCTGAAGGGAATCATAAGGTCTTTTATGGCTCAAGTTTGTCTCATCTGTGGTCCTGCCACAGTGTTTTCTCTATACTAAGTACGAGGTTCTTATAGAATCTCAGGACAGCTCAAACCAGGGAACTGCAAACTTCAAAAGTACCTTTAAGGTTTGATCTAAAGTACAATATGATCATGTTTGGAAGGGTATCATATCATCATAGTCATTCAGTCTGAGCTGTTCAGCCACTGGATCCTGATTTGTGTCTGATTAATACAATTATAGGCTTATACCTGGATGGAGCTCCAGTAGACTTTTACTGGCCCCAGTCCTTTTCAACTAGCTGGAATCCTCTGTGAATTCTTCCTACAGAGACATAGGTTTGCTTCTGCTCTGTAATTCCTGACCCCATCACTACTTTGTGTCCTAAATCTGTGATTCTTCTCCACTCCTGCTCTGGTCACTGACCTAAGTGTAAAATCAATAAATACTACAAAATCATTCTGATGTCCCCATGTTTTAATCTTGCTTGACTTTGCCAGCCAGCCAGCCAGTAGAGGAGGGAAATCCCAATATGCTCTCAGCAGTCTAATCATATCTCCTCATAATGAGTGCATGGCAATAGCTGCTGCTCATGTTCCACTTACCCCATCTCCTCATTTGAAATGTAAAACAATCAAAATATTTAGGGAGGAGCTGATGAAGCACTCATCCCAACTCCTTATGTTTATATGATCCAATTAAAATACCTTTTATCTTATATAGAAGATGCTTACCCCTATCTATAAAAGCAATGCTTAGTTTGTATCCCTGGTAGCCTAGCTGCTGGCCCACCAAGGTTTGATGCCTTTGTGTGTTAATAAACTCCTTTTTCAACCTTTTGTTCCCAAGTTTCACCTCTTTAATCAGAGAGAAGACCCAAATGTGGAATTTTCCCTTTTATATGTATGAGGTGAACTCATGATCATGGCTTAGAAAAATGACCCACTGTATTTTCCTTGGATTTTCCAATCATTACTTAATCTGGTGCTCTTCTTAGATTTTTGTTGGATTTGTTGTGGAAAAGAGCTAGGCTGTACTGCCTTTTCCTACTCTACCATCTTTCCTGGTGCCCCCAAAATTAAATCTTTCAAAATAAAAAAATGCAAAAATGTTCTATAGGTAGGTAAACAACATGTGGCATTGAAATATTTTAATTATGGCAGAGATTGTGATTGTCCAGAGCAAGGTGATACACTGATTACTATAGGGAAGTCAGTACAATTAATTGCAGTCAATTAGTATAGGCCAGTGATGGGCAAACTTTTTAAAGAGGGGGCCAAAGGAAAGGAAATGCTCATCTGTCAGTCTGTTTCTAAGGCAACTCTTTTGAAGTTTCATTGTATTGTATCCAGGTTAGGAATAATGTCTGAGGCTGGGATAGAACATTTCAGGAGGCCATATCTGGCCCTAGGGCAGTTGTTTACCCTGGTTTAGGCACTGGTATAGGCAAATGGTGGTACAATGGAGGGAGGGCTAGGTCTGGAATGAGGAATATCCTAGTTCAAATATGACCTCAGACATTAGCTATTTGATCTTGGGCAAATCTCTTAAACTCTTTTTGCATAAATTTTCTCTTTTGTGAAAAAGAGGATAATAATGTCACTAACCTCACAGGGTTGTGAGATCATATTGGTAAAATATGCTCCTAAAGAGATTTGATTACTGAGGCTAAAGAGATTATAACAGAGCATCAGAGACCCTGATGATAAATTGAGATAGTAGTGTTATCTTTAGACAGTCGAGACTTGATTTCCAAGACAGTGAGCCCTTTGCAAAATAAATATATAATGCCTGGCAGAGGGCAGTAGAGAGAAGTGAGATGATGTCCCCTCTGGAGGATATAGACTGCTCTTCAGCATTAGAATTATGAATTGTTCTGGCCACACAACTAATTTCATAACACTTGCCTCTGTAGTTGTTCTTTGGCCATATGGGTTCCTGGCTCTTGTGAATTCATACACCTATGTGGTATATATGTATACTCCCTTGATTTACTGTTATTATCTAATTTGGTTGGTTGTCACATTAATCCTGAGAGTAGGTACCAGAGATATTTCTATTATTTGAGTTAAGAAACTTAGGTCGAAGTACTTATCTATGAATCACAAAACTTGTAAGTTTCAATGTCAAGCTTCTTTTCTTCAAATCCAGAATCATGTATACTTGATCAATGATGTCTCATTAATTTATTGATTAATTTACACATACTAGCTTTAAGAAAAATCATTTTACTGATCTGTCTTATTTTCCTCATCTATAAAATGAAATAATAGTCTTTGTAGCATTCACTGCTTAGGATTATTGTGAGGCTCCAAGCTCATGTAAAGGTTTTGAAGCTTGAAATATTAAGTAAATTATAGATGTAAAAATAATCAATATCTTTTGTGGGGAACAGACCTGTAATTTCATTTGTACAGGGAACTCAGTGAAGAAATTCCTTATGTAAGCACAGGTAGCTATTGCTCTGAAACTTTTAGTCCAAGAGAATTACCTAAGACCCTAATAAATTAAGCTACTTGTCTAGGGTCATACAACCTATATGTGTCAATCAATCCTCAGTCAATTAATCAATCAGGAAGCATTTATTAAATAAGCTACTTTACACCAGGCAATGTGCAAGGGTTATAGATACAAAAGCAAAAATTAAAATCTCTGTTCTCAAGGAGTTTATATTCTATTACTCCTTGTTTCATAGTAGAGCTTAGAACTGCACTAAGACATTTGGCATACTCTATTTAATACATATTAAATTTTCATATGTTTTTTGAAGTTATATGATCCCTCCCTTTCTCCCTTCCCTACTCTTGCTGATGTCAAGTAAATTCATCCTGGGTTATACATGTATTATCATGCAAAACATATTTACGTATTGAGAAACAATATGGTATATGAGTCCAGAGACCTGACTTCATAATAAAAATGATCTGAAATTAAGCTTCCCCTCTATTACATTAATTTCTTCATAGAACATAAACTCCTTGAAGGTAGAGACTGTTTCATTTTTGCTTTTGTACCTATATGCCCAGAGGACTAGCTCAAGTGTCTGAAACACCTTGTAGAGTATATTAATGTTTGTTATTGTACATTCTCCTTGATTTATGCCAGTGGCCTTGGATTAACAATTTCCAAAACTATCATGTTTTGACATTTGATATCTAATTTCACCTAATAATCCCAAATCTATAGAAATCATTTGCTTGTGATATGGTAAGTATGTTTGTTTATTTGTTTCTTTTCTCCCCTATTTTATTTTTTAGGCTGCTAACTTGAGCATATATAGATAACAGTATTTGTGTACATGCTGGTTATTGAGCGCCCTCCTAATTCATTTTGTGAAAGGCATCTCTCAGTGTGAGTTAAATTACTGCGTGGAGGGAGAGGAATGCCCACATTGCTTTTTTCACACAATGGTTTTATAGGACAGCTAACTATATATCTTGCACACCCATTTCCATTCCCTAAAAGATTTTAGTTTTGTAATTCTGTTTTTATCACAAGTTTCCAGTGCCTAGAAGCAGGTTGCTTAACCTATCTTCTTTGGCTTTCCCAGCTTTTTTTTTTCTTTTGTTTAGAGTAGGGGAAGATGGGAAGATGGCGGTGGAAGAAAGACCTCCAGGTGTGCGGTAAAGATGAACTCATTAAAAGAGTTCTTTGAAGATGAAAAATGCTCTAATGTGCTGAGTATTAGCTTAAGCCAAAAAAAAAATTCTTCATCCTCTTAAAACTTCAGCTTTTGAAGGGGAAACAACAGGAAAAAAACAAACTACTTCACTGGGGTCTTTCACTTTTGGTAGGGATGGGGGTTGGGAACAGAAAAATGTTAAGAAGCAGGGAAAGGAAAGCCAAACCACTTCACAATATTTGCCTCAGTGACTGTGCCAGGAGAGATCTGACTGAAGCATTTCATATGTTGTTGTTTTTTTAAAAGCTGGTAGGTTTCATGGTTCTAAACCTGAAATAAATAGGGAGAAATGGGAAGAAATAGTTGGGTAGGAAAGAGTTAAATCCTCAGCATCTTTTCATTTTTGTCCCCGCATCCTACTTTTTTTTTGGTCAAACAAATATTCCACATTGAATAGCGTGTGGAAAATTGGCATTTCCAGTGAATAAAAATCAACTGGCAAAGAACAAAAGAGAAAGGAAGGAATGCTGTTGGATACTGTGTAGCTTATCTTGTCTTGTCAGAGAAAGAACATGTGCAAATCAATTGGTCTATGATGAATCTTACCTACATGCCTGGCTCCTGTTCAGATGTATAGATTTCTTACGCCAAATTCACTCATTTTAGTTGTCTAGAAAACAACATAAATGATTATTTTTCAGTCATTTGAGGCTTAAAACAGAGATGACTTTTAAAAAAATCATGGGTGAACAAATGTTCGAATGTTCCACTTGAGAAAATGTGCTCACTTTTGTTTTCTTTTCAGAAAACACTTAAAAAAGAAAAACCTAATCAGCCCAGAGACGAACAAAAGCATCTGTAGCATTCTGGCTTTTTGAGAATATTAACCTGATCTTTCCAAAGGAAGCATTCCTTTTAAGAAAATACTCACACACACATACTTAAGACCTTTTGTGATATCAAAATAATTCTATTAATACACAATCATTCCTCCTCTGGACCTCAATCATGGTTAAAGAAAAAAATTTTCTCAAATGTCTTTCTTTTATAGGGGTGGGAAAGTGTATAATATTTTACTATTGTTAGACAGCTACTAAACATTAGCTGATTGAAAGAATTTTTTTCATTTTTACTATTGCCATTCCCTGACCTCAGCTTTCTTCAGTAACAGAGGGTCATTTGACGGCAAAAATTATATTTGAGCAATGATCAGAGCAATGATTCATTGCTTACCAATAGAACACATTTTACCAAAGAGGTGCTTGTCTGTGCCCACTTTATTCCCACGGTTCAGTGAGGTACTCAAATGAATAGGAGCTTTAGAGACAGAAAGAACATTACAACAGAAGAGTGGTAGTTAAACCAAGAAGATTATGATTAGCTCCTTGAAGAAGAACCCAGCTTTACATACCCAAAGTAGGGCAAATAAGGTCGTGGAGAGGTAATGTCCACCACCAAGATATTTTCCCATTACATCAAGAGCCCTGGAGTGTTGCTGTTGAACTTATTGCTACTATTAGCCAATGCAGTTAAATTCCAATGGTCTTAAATACATTACAAAAGGATTCAGCTTTCAAAATCCCAGTAAGCAGCAAAGCCCCTTGTGTACTTTGGAAAAAAAGATACTTTTGGCATAAGCCAAACCAATAAGACATTACCTACAAAAGACTAAATTTTGTTATTGGCAAGACCTAAATAGACTGTTCTGTAGAGCTGAGGTGTCAAACTCACAGCCCATCTGGGATTTGGCCAAATTCTGAGGAGGACTGAACCAGATTAAAATATAAATGGTAAGTATTTAACAAAATAAATAAAAATACAATACAACATAGATCATGTTAATTTGTGATTCTCTAAGTCTATGTATAGTCCAGAGCAGTGATGGGCAAACTACAGTTGGGGCCAGATATACCCCCTGAAATTTTCTATATGGCCAGGGGACACTATTCCTAATCTGACAAATACAATGAGAAGGATACAATACAATGAAACTTCAAAAGAGTTGCCTTAGAAACAGACTGACAGATGAGCATTTCCTTTCCTTTGGCCTCCTCTTTAAAAAGTTTGCCCATCACTGCTCTAGAGGGTTCCCATTTCTTTTTGAGTTTGATTCTCCTAAATCCATGGTGACAGACGTATGGCACATGTGCCAGAGAGGGCATGAAGAGTCCTCTCTGTGGGAACCTGGTTACTAGAAAGCCAGAAGGACTTGGGGTGAGTTGCTCCCTTCCCTCTCTCCACTGTGCCTAAGGACATTTTGCACTTCACCTGCTCCTCTGCCAGGCAGCCCAATGGGAGTACTTAAGGTTGGGATAAGGTGGGGAGCTCACATGTGGCATGAGATTATAGTGTGAATGGCAGCCTGTTGAATCTATGGTGAAGATGATTCCTGTGGTGGGGTTAGAGAGGAGCTAGGTTTGAAGGGACCATAGCTCATAGCATGGCACAAAGCCAGAGGGAAGCAGAGCTGGAGAGAAGCAGAACATTTAGGCTCCTTCCCTCCCCTTCTCCATGTATCACCTACCCCTCCGCTCAGGGGCATAGCACATAGCCCTTCTCTAAAAGGTTTGCCATCCCTGTCCTAGATAAAGTCACATTAGAGAGACTTTAAGTAACTTGCAATAGACATGCATTTTTGTAGCAGTGCCACTGATTTTTTTGGAAGATAAAAAAAAAATTGGTCACTTCTGGGATCAAGGCCAAGATGGAATAGTATAGAAAGCTGAGCTCTCCCAATATTCCCCTCAAAACAATTTTGAAATAACACCTCAAATCTAATTCTAGAGTGGCAGAACCAATATTTTTATTGCCAGAGGCAACAAAGGAAGTCAGAAAGAGAAATCTGTGACATGGTATAACAAGATTGGCTGGGAGTCCACATGGATGAAATAATGGTGGTGAGACTAGGTAGTACTGATGGAAGCAGTAGAAATTTCAGGAACTTTCAAGCCAGAGATGGTAAGGGGATCTGGCACCTGGTCGGAAAAAGATTATAGGATACTTTATGTTACCACTGAATACAAGACCAGACAATCTTTGGCAACTCCATTGCTTATACCTACTTCTAAGTCATAGTTCAAGGATGGAAAAGAACCTTTCTGATAGAGGAAATAGAAGTCCTGAGGGGCAGTCTCACTCCTTGTCCCAAAAGTTAAGGGGCCCTGAAGAACAATATAATTTCTAGTCCCAAGAGAGGGAGAGGTCCTAACAAGCAAAATCAATTGCAATCCCAAGGCATCAGAAAATTTTCCTGGGTAAGGACCAGATTGTAGATCAAGATAACAGGGATCACACCTCTATCCAGTCACACCAAAATCTTCAAATGCCACAGAAATAGCTCTAAAAATAGCAGGGAGAAGAAGCCTGAAGCTTAAGATAGCCACCCAACTCTCCATGCTTATAACAGAGTCCAACATTAACATAAAATTTCAAATCAGGAAATTGGGGGGAAATATGAACAATGACAACAACAAAAAAAGAGCTTGGTCATAAAATGCTACTATGGTGACAATGGAAATCAAGAAAAACTCAGATGAAGACAAGTCAGATGAAGTTACAAAGCCTCAAAGAAAAATACAAATTGGACTCAAGACAAACAAGAATTCCTAAAATAAAAAAAAATTCAAAATAAAAAAAAACATGGTAGAGGAAAAATTAGGTAAAGAAATGAAAGTGAAGGAAGACAATTATCAAAAGACAATTGACAGCCTGCTAAAAGAGTAACCAAAAATACTGAAAAAAAATGACAATTAAAAAAAGGATTTGCTGATAGAAAAAGAAGAACACAAATTTACTATTGAAAATAAATACTTAAAAAAGCAGAAATAGCCAAATAGAAAAAGGAGTATGAAAACTCACCAAAAAATTTATTGCTTAAAAATTAGAATTGAGAAAGTAAAAATTAATCACTCCATAAAACAAAGTTAAATTTTTTAAATAGAAGCAAATGTAAAATATTTCATTGGAAAAAACAACCTGGAAATAGAATAGAAATAATTTGAAGATTATTGATTACCTGAAAACCATGACTAACAAAAGAGCCTAGACATATCATACTTCATGAAAATATCAAGGAACAATCAATAACCTAGAACCAAAGTGTAAAATAGAAATGGAAAAAATCCTCCCATCACTACCTGAGAGAGATCCAAAAATTAAAATTCCCAGGAATAATATAGCCAAATTCCAGTGCTCCAAGATCAAATAAAAAATATTTTAAACAGACAGGAAACATATTCAAATAGCAAACAAATTCAAATAGGATCACATAAGATCTAGATGCTACTCCATTAAAGGAGTGGTGAACATATGATATGATATTCCAGAAAGCAAAAGAGCTAGAGTTAAAAAAATGAAAATTTAATGAAACAGAGGATTTTCAAGCATTCCTGGTAAAAAGACCAGCGCTAAATAGAAAATTTGACTTTCAAACATAAGATTCAAGAGAAACATAAAAAGGTAAAAGGTAAACATGAAAGGGGAGTCATAAGGGACTCAAAAAATTTAAAAAAATTAAACTATCTTTCTGTATGGGAAGATGATGTGTGTATCTTCTAAGAACTTTATCAGTATTAGTGCAGTTATAAGGAATCTACATAGAAATAAGGTGCAAGAGGAATCAAATAACACAGTACACACACACACACACACACACACACACACACACACACACACACACACACACAAAGATAAGCTAGAGAAAGGAATGCCCTGAAAGAATGGGGAAGAGAGAGGAAGAAAGGAGAAAATTGTCTCACATAAAAGTGGCATGCAAGGAAGAACTTTTATGGTAGAGGAGAAAATGATGGGGAGAAGAAGTAATGCTTGAACCTCACTACCATCTAAATTGGTTTGAAAAGAGGAATATATATGTATGTATATTTCTCACTATATGGATATATGCATATATATATATATACTATCCATACATACACTATACATACACATAGATATCTACACATAATGGATCATAAAATCTATCCTATTTAACAGTGCAGTAGGAAGGCAAGGGGTTAAAAAAAGGAAGGGGGTGATAAAAAGGAAGGAAGACAAAAGAAGGCAATGGTCAAAAGCAAAACAGATTTTACAAGAAAGACAGGAGAAAATAGAGAGAGAAGGGTCAATAGAAGAAAATATAACAGAGTGAAATAAAGAGGTAATAATCACAACTGAATGTGAATGGAATGAACTCACCCATAAATTGGAAGTAGATAACAGATTGGATTAAAAACAAGAATCCAAGAATGTGTTGTTTGCAAGAAACACTTGAAACAGAGACATACACAGAGTAAAATTAAGGGGCTAGAGCAAAATCTCTTATGATCCAGATGAAGTAAAAGTGGTAAGGGTGGCAATCATGATTTCAGACAAAGCAGAAGCAAAGAGACCTAATTAAAAGAGACAAGGAAGGAAACCACATATTGCTAAGATAAATAGATTTCTATTACCAATATTGACATATCCTCTCCAAAAGCAATAACAATATTGATTTTATTACTATTACCAGTAAAGATGGAAGGTTAGAGATGAATATACTATGTTAGGGAAGATGGCAAGATAGCCTGAGTGGATAACTGAGTGGTCAACAATCATGGTGTAGTCTTAGGCTAACCTAATTAGATGTATGTGTGTGTTTGTGTGTATGAGAATCTCAACACTTGACCTCCCACACTCTGGTGCTCAACTCTTCTGTGGCAACTAGAGTGTGAATTGCAATGTTGAAGAGATTCAATCACATACATACACCTCTGTCTAGTTAGTTCCTTACATTTGTTCCTAATAAATCAGAAAGTATATCAACTGCCAACATTTATTTCTTGATAGCAAGAGTGAAAGATCTTTTAATTTTTGTAAGTCTTTCAACAATGCAAATATCAGTTCCTCTCATTTTACTTCCAACTAGACTAATAGAGCCTGCATATTTTTGAAAGACTGACTGAAAATCTTTTAAAGAAATCAAATAATTTTGAAATAAATTCTGGAGAAAAGATTTGAAAGCTGAGATTACTTAGTCAAAAATTTCCTCTCATAATAAATCTGTTGAAAAGATGCTTTTCCATATTCTGTTATATGCTAAGGATGCCCTCTTTCTTCCTATTTGCCAAGCCATGCTCCTTTTCTCTTTCTGAACTTTGCCCTAAATTCATTTCTCTCTTCAGTTAACCCTATTGAACACCTCCTCACTTTTATTAATTCATTCATTTCATTATTGAGTCAATAATTTTGTGTGATGGAATTATGTAGGCATAATGGTTATTCACTCATTCTTATATGTCTTTATATTCCTGACTATCTAGATTGATGTTGATATAGATATAGAAACACATGAACATTTTAACATCATTCACAGAGGACTTAGACTAGCTGCTCTGCTGGAGTCCAACTGGCTAATTTTTCTGTTACCCTGGCAATTTTTAAATCTCTCTGGATACCAAGAATGACTGAAAGAGTCAGAGGTGGAAAGAGAGGAGTAACCACTGTTACAGCAGCACTCAACAACAGCTGCCAATGGAATATATTTTCTAGAAAACTGGCTATCATTTGTAGTGGCTACAGTTTTTTTTTCCTTTTTCTGCCTTGCCACCCAGCTTATTGTGAGCATCCAGCAGAGGGTTACTAAGCTATAGCCACCAGGAGAAAACAGTAGAATGATGTGAATTTATTCCACTTTCTTTTTTCCTCCTCTTTTATTGCCACATGCAGCAGGTTGTTTCTCTGAAATTTTAAATCATCCTTGATGGTTATTTTTATAATGGTTTTCTAGATAAGATTATTTTAATTGTGTACTGAGTTAGTATCTTTTTTTTGCAGGATAAAATATGTATGGGAAAGCTGACAGGTCATTGAATATAATAAAAAGCTTGTCAAAAGGTGAAAGCATTTTATTCTGGTGATTTTTCCCCCTGTAATAAGCCAAGAAGGAGAAAGCAAAGAAAGGTAAAGAACAGAGTTTTGTGAATTTATTGATGTCTTCTTAGGAACAAGAGTATGTAAGTTTCTCTTAGAGGCTTCTTTGTGTAGAGATGGAATTATGAGAATGTGATTTAGCTTCAGTTTGTCTCACAATCATTTTATCCTTAGTGTAGGTGACCCCTCCCACTTTCCACCACAGCAATAAAAGCAAAGGCCCCTCTATGTTGCCTCTACAAGACTTCTCAGAGCATGTCAGTTATCAGTGATAGAGAGATCAGCAAGGTTGAGCCTGCACAGGACTGGAAGTATGTGTTGTTGGGGAGTGTGGAGTGTGGAGAGAGGACCTTGAAGACAGAGTTAAGGAAGACCAAAAAAGGGGATAGAGGGTAGTGGGCACAGAAGAGGCAGAGAGAGCCCATTGCTTGGGTACATTCCTGTGGGTTGCCAAGCAGTAGCAAGAGACTCTCTATGAGGAGAAGATCTTGGGGAAAATATCACTACTTCTGGCCTCTCATGGCTTTGATTCTTTCAGTGGCTCAGATTCTAGGACATGTGACCATAAAATTAGAGAATTAGATATTCTTTTTGATCCTTACTATCTCTTAATCCACTCCATGATAAGACTGATGCAAAAAGAAATAAAGCAACTTCAGTGGCCCCCATGGTCTAAGATCCCAAGAACCCTAATGAGTTTCAAAAACCCAACAAAATAATTGCAGAGAATGGTAATCCCTATTTCCAAATGTGCTGACTCCCCACTGCCTTGCCAAGCAGCTACCAAGCTCTGGCATTTGTGCAGGTGGGAAGTTTGTCACACCTGAACTACATTCCCAGCATCCTTTTACATACTTCCTCATTTGACGTACAGGGGCTTGGGAGATAAATTTGGCTGAGACCCACACTGTGGGGCTCTTTTCTGGGAGCTTGAGCTTTGCTTTGGTTAAAGGGTGACAAGCGTGGGTCTCTGGCTCTTTTCTACTCACTTAGTGAAGGAATCCCTTTCCTTCTCATTTTTATTATTAAATCCTTTAATTTAAAATGATCTGGAGTATTTCATTCATTTTTACTCCTACACATTTCATCTATCCACATATCTGCAGTAGAACTCAGCCCTTTCTCATTCATTCCTACACTAAGGAAAAGTAAAAACTTACCATAAGCTCATTTAGAACTAGACTCCCTTAGATTAACTAGAAGTCATATGCACTTCAGTTAATATCTTCATAATTGGTTTATCTATTTATGCACAACATCTTTACCTCCACCCTAGTGGATATACATAGGTCTAGTCTGTGTCTTCTAACTTGGCAGAGAAAAGAAGCCAGTGCTTTTACCCTACATAAAACTCTCGGGAGCTCTTTTTGTTGTTCAGTCATGTCCAATTCTGTGACCCCATTTGGGCTTTTCTTGGCAAAGATACTGAAGTGATTTGCCATTTTCTTCTTCAACTCATTTGACAGATGAAGAAGCTGATGCAAACAAGGTTAAGTGAGTTGCCTAGGTTCACACAACTTGGTAAGTATCTAAGGTCAAATTTGAACTCAGATCTTCTTGACTCCAGACATGGTGCTTTATTCACTTCTTCACATAGCTAACATATTACTCTAAAGAAGGGTCCGTAAGACTTTCTCCACTTTCCATGGGAGAGATGGAGGGGAGAGTAGAATTAAAGATCTCAAGTGAATATTAGGAAGGATAAAACATTAATTCGATGTGCCATAAAATGTTGTATGTTCTGTAAATCCAAAAAATAAAAACCTTTTCCTCAAGGAGCTTACATTCTAATGGTGGGGGGGGGGGCACAAAATGTATAAAATATCTAGGAATCAATATACCAAGACACTGATGAGACTAATGCTCACACAATTATAAAATATTTCTCAGAGAAATTTTTAAAAGAGGGAACCATGTCAATATAATTAAGAGAAATTGAATATGAATAAATTAATTAATAAATTCAATTCTAGACCAAATTGACACTACCAAAATGACAAAACTATTACTCAACATAATTGGAAGAGGAGACAAAGTAGTAGCAAAATTCATTTGGATGAGTAACAACAACCACAAAACTTAAGGAAAATAATAAAGAAAAAAGAGTAATGAAAGGGGATAATGTAATTTTTCTATTTTGTTTGGCTTTATTTTATTGGTGGTGGGGTAAGAAGGGCAGGGTGTGTCACAATTAAATCTGTGCAGCAATCAAATCTTTGTAATGCTGGACTCATCTATGATATTCTCTTAGAATACTTGGGAAACAGTTTTTGATGACAAAGATGTGGGAAATGAATTTTACTGATACTTCCAGTCATGCACTTGATAAATGTCTGTTGAATTTGATTCAATCCAAATCAGAGAAGATGAAGGCGGACAGGGTGGAATGTTATTTTTTCCTCTTATTAAAAAGAATAATTTTACTGGGAAGCTGTGTGTAATTGAGTCACTAGTCTTGGAACTAAATCCCAAGTATTCGTCTTTTGAGTCAATTGAAAGATCACAGCATCAATAGACACAAAAAATTATTTTCTAACTATCTATGTAAAGCCAGGCTTAAGATAAATTTAAATAACAAAACCACGTTTCATGGTTGAAACAGTACAAAATCTGCTTTGGAATTTGTCTACTGACAAAGAGTATTTTTAATGCTGATTTTGGACAATAAAGTCATTTTAAATGTAATCATATGCTTCTAATTGTGATGTAGTAACACACTTTATGCTGAAAGGCAATATGGCCAGTTCCATGTGATTGGGCAATCAAGGAATGGAACGAAAAATTAATAACAAACAGGACATCGTGGAGATTCTTTGAGGCCAGACGTCTTTCAAACCTGTTTCTCACTTTAAAAGTCGGGTAAAACAATAAAAGAAATATTACTAAAGTATGTAAATTGGGAAGGAGTAGAAGTCCCAGAGGTGATGAGGGTCAAGAAACCAGTGTGAAGAAATTACAAGCCAAGTAGAGATCAAAAGATAGGTCTTCAGTTCCATAAACTTGCTAACGAATATTGCTTCTATTCCTAAAACTGAATTCAGAGAAGGGATATTCTACAGAAAGCTCAAGAGACCCAAGTAATTATGTTTAATGTGATTTCCATAGACTTAGAATCTCTGAAATATCTTAGGAATTTGTGTCCATTCCAATTCCTCATGTTCTCCTGTTCAACAACCTTTAGTAGCTCACTGTTACCCATGCATTGTCCAAATCCCTTAGCCACCAAAGCCTTCCACGTATAACCCCAGTTAATCTGTATTCTATCTTCTTATTCTACAACATGGATCCCTCATTCCAACCAAACTGGTTCTCTTGTTGGGTCTTGTATATGTTATGTGCTTTCCTTCTTCCATGTATTTGTCCCTTTATTTAGAATGTTCCCGTCTAGTCCTCATCCAACTAAATCCTTGTCATACTTTATGGCTAACTCATATTTGACTGTTTTCATTTAAGCTTGGGGAGCAGGATACTCAGGGTTAACTGGCTCTAGGAGGTAGTTTGGGTTCCATAGTTCTAGTCAGGGTCATCAGAGGACAGTGACAGCCTGGCTGAGTTTCTGGGAAGTTTACTTTTCCAACTGGGGGATGCCAGAAGTGGTGGGAGGTGCCCATATAACAAAAACACCCATCCTCCTGGGAAAGTCAAGTTATTGGGGAGGGGGGCAGAAGAGGAAGGGAGAATCATCAAAGCAGGAGGGCAAGTAGGAGTGTAATCTTGGACAAGCCAGAAGAGGATTCAAGAGTCCAGGAAAGCAGGCTAAGCACCAAGTCAACAAAGCCAAGTGGGAGTGAATGGGAAGCACAATGCAGAAAGCAGGCGCCTGAGAAAAAGCCAAGGCAAAAACTGAGCAAAGAGACAGGTGGCCAGGGTAGAAAAGGGGAGTGGGGGCATGAATAGCCCAATAACAGAGTTCTTTGGTCAGACAGCCTTTTCATCAGTGGTGCTATGTCTGCCAACCCCCTCCCAGTGCCTTCTGGTTCCCAGGACCTGACACATACCTCCTCCCTGAAACTTTCCCTGATCCACCCAGCTGAGCATAATCTCTCCCTACTTTGAATTTCTATGGCAGTCCCTGTACCTCTCCTTTGGCATTTAATTATGGACTTGTATCATCTGTTACTATTTCTCTTAAATCTCTAATTAGTTTATAAGATCCTGGTGGGAAAGGATAATAAGGATAATAATTTTAATTCTTTTTATCCTCCTCAAGATTTATATTACTATTTCATGCAGAGTTAAAATTCAATATACACTTGTGGATTGTTCTTATCTTCTCCTTTCCCATTTAGTGCTGATTCTCTTGGCATGTGTTATTTGAAACTCTGTAATATTAAATGTTTTTTGGAGGGAGTTATCTGTTCAGGCCCATAGGGCTTCAAGTAAAATTACTATATAATTCAACTCATCCAAATACAATCGAAGTGGGGTGTGAGGATTGAGGCTAAACGTGAAGCATACACAAATATACTCATTTCAATTTGCCTACACTGTGCTGGCCCAATAATGTGTATCTCTATCTTGAGCCTCTTCACTTCATCATCCACATGGCTACCAAAGTGATTTTCATTAAGCTCAGATCTAACTATGTCACTCCCCTAACTCAATAAACTCCAGTGGCTCCCTATGACCTCCAAAATAAAATATAATAAAATGCTGATTGAGTTTTAAGATAATTCATAATCTGATCTCAACTTACCTTTATGGTTTCATAACTGTACATTATTCCTATTCCTCTACTCTATCATCCTTACAAAATGGTTTTCTCTTTATTTCCCATACACAGAGCTTCTACTCCAAACTCTGTACTTTTTAACCAGTCATTAATTATCAACCCTTCCCTATTCACCCTACTCCATTCACTCTACTCCCCATTCCTAGAATAGATTACCCGATCTGCCACAAAAAAAGAAAAAGGTTTTTATTTTCCTTTATGACAAATATCACCACCACCTTCTACACAAAACCTTTCCTGATTCCCTATTTGCTAGTGCACAGACTTCCTACCCTATCTCACATTTATGTCATTATTCTGTATAAGTTAATTAATTTTTGTTTCTTACAACATAATATAATTTCCTTAAAACTAGAGATTGTTTTGTTCTTTATATTTATATCATATCGTACTTAGCATATAGTAAGGACTTAATAAATACTTGCTGGGTTGTTGATTGAGTAAACGTTTAAAAAAAACCCTAGATCTTCAATGAAAAGTAGGAAAGAAAGAATAATGGGTAGAATTGAGATTTTTAATCTATTAAATGAGGAGTTTACATAGGGTGATATCTAAATTCCCTTCCAGTAAGTCAGTGAACAACTTATTTTTTTAAAATGATTATTATGGGCCAGGAAGTTTCAGATCTTAAGAAATCTCAACTATTTGATAAGCAAATTCAGATAGAATGATACATATATGAGTATAAGCTACAAAAGGCAACAATGTAAAATGACATCTACCCTTCGTATTTTACTTGGATCCAAATACTCATCAAGGCAATTAGATGGCACAGTGCATAGAGCATCAGACCTGGAATAAAGAAGACCTGAGTTCAAATCCAGCCTCAGACATTTACTAGCTCAGTGATCCTGGGCAAGTCACATAACTCTGCCACAGTTTCCTCATCTGTCAAATGAACCGGAGAAGAAAATGGCAAATCCCACCAATATCTTTCTGAGGAAAACCTTAAAGGGGTTCATGAAGACTTGAACATGACTGAAGTGACTAATAAAAATGCTCAATATTTATTTTTTCATTCACTTATCAGCATCTTATTTTCTAAACTCCAACTTTCTGCCTTAGAATTTATTCTAAGTATTGGTTCCAAGACTGAAGAACAGTAAGAGCTAGGTAATTTGGGTTAAGTGATTTGTCCAAGATGATAAAGCTAGGAAGTGCCTGAGGCCAGATCCCATCAAGTACTTATTTATTGCCCACTATGTGCCCTGTGCCAGGTGCTATGGTTTAAAAAACAACAACATATTTTTTGTTCTCAGTAAGTTTATATTTCACAAGAAGCCAACAAGATTTATATGTAAAATTAAATATAAAATATAAACAAAGTTCATACAAAGTAATTTGGGCAGAGGAGATACCTATAAATGAGACAGATGGAATGAAGACAGGCTTCTACTGGAATCAAGCCTCTAGAAAGCCAGGGATTCCATGAAGAGGGAGGAAGACAGTGAATTCTAGGCATGAAGGATGGGCCATGGAGAGGCCAAGAGATGAAGATGGCATGTTGTATATGAGACTAGGCAGGACAGTTTGGACATAACACTGAGTATATGAAGAAGAGCACTGGGTATATAATGCATCTGGGGAGGCCACTTGGGAGGACTTTAAAAGTCAAACAGAAGAATTCAAGTTGCACCTCAGACTAGAGGCAAGATGAAATCACAAGAGCTTCTGGGAAAAAAAAGTTACATGGTCAGACCTGTGCTTTAGGAATAGAAATTTGTCAGCTATGAGGAAGATAGGCTGGAGAGGGAAGAAACTGGAGGAAAGGAGATCTATGATCTATGCATAGTCCAGATGAGGGATGATGGGGACCCTAACCAGCATGGGGGTTATGAGAGCAGAGAAAAGGACATGAATGTGTTCTATATTATAGAAGCAGAAGGGGCATCAAAAAAGATTGTCCTCTATAATTTTATTTTTATAAATTCATGAGACTAAGACATTCTGAAATCATTCATAATCACTTGTTTCAATATTCCTTTACTCATACTGTCAGAGGTTCATCTGTATGTTTTACTCAGACCTTTGTTGCTATGTTTTCAGCTCATCCCTCAGTAGAAGTGAAGAACATCTGGCTAGGAGCCTCTGTTTTTTGAAAATAGTTATTTTTTCTCAGGCTCTTTTCAGTATATGCATACGTACCCTCCATCTGTTTCCCACTCCTCATCCAACACATTCTAAATCTTAATATTTCCCTGAAGACTCAGTGTTTGGAACACATCTTGTTTTGGGTAAATGCATCTATTAATATCTTGTTTCGCACATTTGCCTGCCTGTATACATGTAAGAAATGCACATGTGCTTCATTTTGAATTGCTAACACTGTTGCCATCGTGGGCCATCTGGGTCTCGATTGTCATCAATCTTACCGATTTTAACCATGGATTTAATTAATCAAATAAATGGAGAATATAAAGACAAAATAACAACAACTAAAGTTCCTGTCCACATGGAGCTTACATCCTTAGCTTTTTTTGAAGGGGGGAGCTAGTGTACTTGGACTTTTCAGTATTCTCTCTTCTGTTCCTTTGCATCAAGCCCCTCTTCTACCTCTTGCCTTTATCCTTTTATTTGTTCCCCTAACAACATGCAGAGAATACAAGGAAGTATTTTGGTGTAGTGTAAATCCCATTTGATTTGGACTTGGAAAATATAGGTTCATTTCTTAGATACTGTTTTACTCATGGGTAAGGCAATTCACTTTAGGTGGAGTGGGGAGGGAAATTTAACTTCTTTTCAGTAATAATAATAAAGAAGGCAGCTATGTGGCATAGTAGATAGAGTGCCAGGACTGCAGTCAGAGGACCTGGGTGCAAATTTGGCCTCACTTTCTAGTCACTTAATTCCAATTGCCTTGCCCTACTGCTCTTCTATCTTAGAATTGATATTTAGACAGAAGGTATGGATTTTTTTTAAAAAAAGTAATCATAATAATGAAAATAACAGTTGGAAGTTATAAATAAAGTTTCAAACCGTATATTCATTTGATTCTCATAATAGCATTCTACCAGTATTTGCATTGTCTTTATAAAAATGAGAAAACTGAGGTTCGACTGAGAATTCAAAGAGATTAAGATATTATTCTTCATCTTCTTGAAAAGGAAAAGGTCCTACTCAAGTCAGGGTACTCTTATTTGGGGCTCATGAACTTAAGAATATTTTAATAGCATTGATAATCAGATAGAGATATGACAGAAGGAAGAGTATTGGTGTCAAAGACATGAGTCCAATTCTGGCATCAGATACTAACTAGTTGTGTTACCCTGGGCAAGTCACTTAACCTTTGTGTACTTCAGCTTCCTCATCTGTGAAATGGCAATAACGGCATCTTAATTCTTGGGGTTGTTTTATGGAAAAACTGTGATAGTAAATGTAAAACTCTCAGCAAACATTAAATTGCTGTGTAAATGCAAGTTATCCTGAGATAGTTGCTATAATTGTATTTTCATAGAATTGGTTTCTTTTAAAGTCTTCTGTTTTTATTTTAAACATTTGTCAGTTATTTTGAGAAAGAGGTAGTAGATTTTGCTGGATTGCCAAAGGAGTGCATGATAGAAAAAAGCTTAAGAATCTCTGTTCTAAGGTATATTGCAACTTTAAATAATTTCATCTTACTTTTGTGTATGGTAGGTCAGTGAAAAGGTAAAAAAGGCAAGGCTAAGTGAAGAAAATATCACGTAAGTAGAAGTGTCAGGAAGTGACAGAATGTAAATGGAGAGATTTGTCTCTAGCAGAGATCTTCCTCCACAAACCAACAAGACAGAAACTTTAGCGATATTACCTGAAGAAGTGAGGTATTTGTCATGGATCTTTGGGTTGTGCCCCAGAAAAGTATAGTATGAGCAGAAGACATGAAAAGTTGGTTTGAAATATGGGCAAAAAGCATGAGGTAAGTCTGAAGAAGTATTTATTAAGCATCCATTCTGTACAGGTACCATGCTAAGTGCTGTATTGATATTATCTCAGTTAGTCCTCATAACAACTTTGTGAGGTGATATGATCATCGCTATTTTACAGCTGAGGAAAATGTGGCAGACAGAAGCATAATGACTTGCTCAGGGTCACACACAGCTAGTACATGTGTGAGGCTGGATTTGAACTCAGGCCTTCCTGATTTCAACTCCAGCATGCTATCTACCATTTCACTTAGCTGCTAAGGAAAACTCGGAAAGTTTTTGAATACAATAAATTTTTTTAAAATCATTTATGGGTGGTTGGATAGCACAGTGGGGGCAGTTGTCTGGATTTGGGAGAATCTGGGTTCAAATTTAGTCTCAGACACTTCCTAGCTGTGTGATATGAACAAGTCACTTTACCTTGATTACCTAACCTTTGCCATTCTTCTGTCCTAGAATTGATACTGATATAGAACAAAAGGGGTTTTTAAAAAATCATTTAGAGAAATAAAGTATCTAGAATTTCAGTAGAAACAATGATCAAGTAGGAAGAATGGAGGAAGCATAACATCAACAAATTTCAGACTCTATTATAAAATGATATTCATCCAAACTCTCTGAAATTAGTTAAAAGATAGAAAAGTAGGTCAGTGAAACAGGAGAAGCAGAAACTAAAGTAATTAAAAACAATTTAAATATTTGATGAACTAGGAAGTGAAATAATTGGAAGAAAGGCTCTTGATTTGACAGAAATCAAAATTTTCTAGAGGAAACTAGAAATTAATTTGTCAGAAATTAGGTTTAAGTTAACTTCTTATATCGTATACCAAAAAATAAAAAAAGACATAAATGGAAATATTTTGCAGACTTTAAAATGTTATACACATATCTATCCTATTATAATTATTCAATATAAAAGGTAAAAATTAAAAGAAAATTGAAGAAAGTACCTTTTGTAACTTGAGGGAAAATTCTTATTAAGGTAGGAGATAAAGGGGATATTAAAAACAGACTATTTTAAATAATATGCAATTGAAATATTTTATATAATCATGATAAATAATAGAACAAGGGGGGGAAGCTATGGTAAAGGAAAAATCTTTGCTTTCACCAGCCCCTCCCACCAAGGGAAGTCTTCAAATGCTTAAGGGAGACACCCCCCCCCAACTCTCTGTACCCTTTACCTAGTTTAGTTTGCCTGTGAAGATGGCTTACCAGGATGTGTCCCCTGTGCATGCTATAGCTTCATGGAAGCTACAGGTAGGAATTGGGTGGCAGGTGGACACCAAAGGAAGAAATCAGAACTGAAAAGAACTCAGCAAGACCTTACACCAGAGGTACTAGTCTTCCTTGTACACTATATACGCCCCAGTTACAGATGAATTTTTTTTTTCATTCTATGACAATATCCCTAAAACTGAAAATTCAATAAAAATCAATTAAATTCTCAAAAGGTGTAAAGCACTATGCTGAATGCTGTGGGGATAAAAAGTTTAGGTAAGATATGGTTCCTGACCTCAAGCAGTTGCAGTCTTGTAGTGATATTCTCTACCATCAAAAACATGTGGTGAGTTTGAGGTGATGGTGAGTTACCCAGTTGAAATGCTGTAACTTGATGACAATGGATTATCTTTTTGTAGATGACTCTTAGCTCTATACATCCAGTCTTAATGTTCTACTTAACTCCAATGCATCATTTCAAACTATAAGTCCTGTAGACATCTCAAACTTAATAAATCCAGCAAAGAATTCGTTAACATTCCCCCCAAAGTCACTCCTCTTCTGAAGTTGCCTGTTTCTGTTGTGTTCATCATCATATTTATTGTAGTCACCTAGATGTGCCAAATTTCATTTTTTATTCTATCTCCCCATATAATCACTCAGTTAAACTATTACCATTTCTGCCACTATGACATCATTTGTATCTGTCTCTTTGCCACCATCCACTTGGCCTGTACCTTGATTCAGATTCTCAGTACATCTTGTCTAAACTATTTCAATAGCCTCTTTATTAGTCTCAAAGACTCAATTTGATCCTCACTCTAGGCAATCAGTCACACAAATTCTAGGCAAGAAAGGGAATATATAGCAGTTTCAAATGCTCCAGAAAGGTCGTGGAAGATGATGAATGAAAGAAGGGTCTTTATATTTGGGATTTAAGAGGTTATTGGTGACCTTTAAGTTTCACATTTAGCAGACTAATAGATGCTGTGTTGCATTTTTTGTACTGCAAAGTTTAAAGAACACACTTTCAAAAAAATGTTGGAATTGTTCCAGGCACCCTAGACTTCTTCAGGTATAAACTTCCATGAACAGATTTGGCAGAAAAGTTATAGAAGACAGGTTGTAAATTTCATGGTCCTAACAAAAATAGCAACAACCTAAATTTTTGAGGATATCTGAAACTCTTGAGTTTCAGTGCTTTCCATAGGCCTTGACTATTGATACCAATAGTGGCAAAGAATGGCACAGAAGAATGGTATATCTACATCCCCCCTTATTATCAGTCACAATCTATATTCTTCAGGTGCTTTAGTTTTTAAAAGTTTATTATATTACCCTCTCCAGTACAATTCTCTTTCAAACTTGAGCTCAATTTCTAGCTTAAAACATGAAATGCTTTTATTAAAGCAATTGTGAATTCCAATTCTGTATCTCAGGCAGAGCCAAGGTGGTAGAGTAGAAGCAAGGAAGCTACCATGAGAATCCATTCCAACAAGTCTTGAAATAATGCCAAAAAAATGAAAAAATGAAAACTAGAATGAAAGAACCAACAAGGAGACACAGAGTAATATAACTTTCAAGAAGAGAAAAACCTAAAAGCTAGGTAGAGAACATCTAGGGCACTGGGGTGAAAGGGGAGCACAGACAGTAGGAGGCTACAACAAGGAGTGAGGAACAAGCCAAAAGTAAGTCCCCCACACCACACCCCTACCCCATATCTGCTGTGCCAGGTTCTGAACCCAAGCCCAAGCTGATATCCAGACCCTGAGACCCTGCCTAAGCAAATAGAGGCCCAAGTCAATGCATACCCTTTGGAAATCCAAACAAACCTACAGTAAAGTCTGGAATTCCAACCCAGGGCAGTTTATGCTGAAGTAGCCTGTGTGGGTCCAGAGAAAAACCAGGAGTCCCAGTCTAGACCTGTGGTGAGGACATAAATCTCAGTTTAGGGTTGTTGGTAGACCCAAATCAGGGATCCCTTGATCATAGAGCTGAATACTCAGAGCAGACCCCTATGGCAAGGCAATTTATTGTGTGCCCAAACAGATCAAATCCAAAGTAAGACCAAAAGCCTACATACAGCTAAGCCTAAGGCTAGATTTTGAGCTATCAACAGTCTTAAGGGTTAATTAAATCAGCAATGGGAGGTGGCTCTCAACACTCCCAGCTCTCAGGCCATCATACCATCCTGGAGGAACTGAAACTGGCAGGAACACAGAAATAAAGCTAAAGGTAGAATCAAGGAAAGACTGAAGTTTAAGAGGGTACCCTAACCTCCTAGAGAAGAGAACCTACCTACAAAAGTTAGGAAAAATGAGCAGACAACAAAAAAAGCCCCTAACTATAGAGATTTTTATGGAGACAAAGAGCAAGGCACAGACATAGAAGGGGACAGTGAAAGAAAATCAAACACATGCAAAATCCAAGACAAAAATATGAATTGTACACAGATCATGGAAGAGCTCAAAAAGAACTTAAAAAACCAATTAAGAGAGGCAGAGGGAAAATGGGGAAGAGAAATGAAAGCATTGCAAGAAGAAGTTAAAAAGAAAGCTCAAAAGTTGATGGAGGAAAATTAGGCATTGAAAATTAGAATTGATCAACTAAATGATAATGATTTCATGAAACATCAAGAAACAATAAAACAAAATCAAAAGAATGAAAAAAAGCAGAAGCAAACATGTAATATTGAAAAACAAAAAAACAAAAAAAAACCAAAAAGATAAGTGAACTTGAAAATAGATCCAGGAGAGACAATTTAAGAATTATTGATCTACATAAAAGTCATGATCAAACAAAAAGCTTGGGCATCATAATGCAGGAAATTATCAAAGAAAACTGCTCAGATATTCTTGAATAAGAAAATAAAATAGAAATTGAAAGAATCCACAGATCACCTCTGGAAAGAAATCCTCAAGTGACAGCTTCCAGGATTATAATAACTAAAATTCAAGAGCACTAAAGCCAAGGAGAAAATACTAAAAACATCCAGAAGAAACAAATCAAATACCACAGAGCTACAATCAGGATAGGACTTAGTGGCTTCTACATTAAAGGATAAGAAGGCATGGAATATGATATTCAGGAAGGCTAATTTTACGTTTCAGTGTTTATAAATATTTTCTAGAGAGGATAATGAATTGTCTCCTTTTGAATTCTTGAAGGAGACAATTCATTATCCTCTCTAGAAAATATTTATAAACACTGAAACGTAAAATTGGCCTTCCTGAATAAAGAAGAGTTTTACAGCTCCCTACAGGCACTACTTGATGGCACACCAAGAAGAGACCTGAAGATCGTTATGGGAGACTTGAATGCAAAGGTAGGAGAAGACAACACAGGAAAGGAATTCATCATGGGAAGGCATGGAGTAGGCACCTGTAATGAAAATGGAGAGCTCTTTATGGATTTCTGCGCCTTCAACAATCTTGTTATTGGGGGTACTATATTCCCACACAAGAAAATTCATAAGTCAACCTGGACTTCGCCTGATGGAAGGACGGAAAATCAGATAGATCACATCACAGTTTCCCTCAAGTGGAGAAGAAGCCTTCTAGATGTTAGAGCAAGACGTGGTGCAGATGTGACCTCGGACCACCAACTCCTGGTGGCAACTTTTAGAACCAAGTTGAAATCATTCAATGACCTTTCAGGCAGATTACACCATAAGTACAACGTGCAAGATCTAAAGACCAGAGAGGAAAAAGAAGCATTCAATTGTGAAATCAAGAACAGGTTCGTGGCCTTGACAGGACTTACGGGAGAGACAGTTGAAAACCACTGGACCAAACTCCAGCAGACCTGGAAGACCACCTGCGCAGAAGTCCTGAGAAAGAGAGAGAGAAAGCGCAAGGAATGGTTAACACAGGAGACATGGGCCAAGATACAACAGAGAAGAGATTTGAAACAGAAGATCAGCCAGTGCCAAGATCAACAGGAGAAAGAAGAACTTCGGACACAGTACTGGGAAATTAACCATCAAGTCAAGAAGAGCGCAAGATATGACAAGAGACGGTTCATTCACGCTATGACCGAAGAAGCAGAAACAGCAGCTGGGCAGGGGAACATGAAGAGGCTATACGAAATAACAAGAACTCTTTCGGGAAAGAACTACAACCCTAGTAAGCCAGTGAAGGACAAGACTGGCAAGACAATAACAAGCGATGCAGGGCAGAGAGCCTGATGGGCAGAGCATTTCGAGGAGATCCTGAACCGACCGCCTCCACCAACTGTTCTGGACATACCACCAGCCACTGAACTGCTTCAGGTGAACACGGGTCCACCCACCAAAGTTGAGATCATCAAAGCCATCAAGACCATGAAAAATGGTAAGGCTGCAGGTCCTGACGGCATCCCCGCTGAGGCACTCAAGGCAGACCCAGAAATTTCAGCGGAGATGCTACAGGCCCTCCTACAGAAGATCTGGGAACAGGAACAAGTCCCGACAGACTGGAAACTAGGCTACCTAGTGAAGCTACCCAAGAAAGGTGACCCATCCCAATGCAGCAACTGGCGAGGAATCATGCTTCTATCCACTCCCAGCAAAATCCTGACCAGAGTCATCTTAGAAAGACTGAAGGAGGCCTTGGACAAGAAGCTGAGAATAGAACAATCAGGGTTTCGTCAGCACAGATCGTGCACTGACCATATCGTCACCCTAAGAATCATCATCGAACAGTCCATCGAGTGGCAGTCTCCCCTCTACATGACTTTCGTGGATTTCGAGAAGGCATTTGACAGCGTGGACAGGAGCATCATCTGAAGATTGATGCAGCATTACAGGATTCCCCCAAAGCTCATCAACATCATCCAGCGGTTATACGAAGACTTTACCTGCCAGGTTATCCACAATGGGAAACTGACGGCTCCCTTCACAGTGAAGACCAGAGTGAAGCAAGGCTGCATGCTTTCGCCCCTTATCTTCTTGATGGTCATAGACTGGATCATGAGAAGAATTACCAAGGACAGCAACGTGGGCATTCAATGGACTCACACCAAACAGCTTGAGGACCTTGACTTCGCGGATGACATCTGTCTCCTTTCTCACAAGCAGCAGGATGCGCAAGCCAAACTTGCACGTCTCTCTGAAGAAGCGGAGAAGACAGGTCTGAAGATCAACAAGAGGAAGACCGAGGTGATCACAGTCAACAGCAGACAGGACCTGCCAATCCAACTACAGGGAGAAAACATCAAGGAGACAGACCACTTCACCTATTTGGGTAGCATAGTCAGTAAGGACAGCGGAGCAGATGAGGACATCAGAAGCCAAATCAACAAAGCCAGACAGGCATTTAACACCCTGCGGTCTGTCTGGATCTCCAAAGCACTGTCCCTCGTCACTAAGCTCCGAATCTTCAATACCAATGTAAAGGCTGTCCTCCTATATGGATCAGAAAGCTGGAGAGTGACGAGCGCTAACACCAACAAACTCCAGGTCTTTGTTAATAGATGTCTACGCTACATCTTGAACATCAGATGGCCTGAAAAGATCTCCAATGCCAGACTCTGGGAAAGAACAATCCAGTATCCCATCAGTCAGGACATAAAGAAAGGTAAGTGGAGATGGATAGGACATACCCTACGAAAACTGGAAGACAATGTAGCCAGACAAGCATTGAGCTGGAACCCTTCAGGGAGGAGGAAAGTTGGAAGACCAAAACAGACCTGGCGAAGATCTGCCGAAAATGAAACAAAAACGGTCGGAATGACATGAGCCCAGCTGGGGGAAGTTGCCCAGAAGAGAGTCCACTGGCGTGAGATGGTTGCGGCCCTATGCTCCTAAGGAGTCAACAGGAATAATAAATAAATTAATTAAATAAATGGGAAAATACAAGTATATAAATATGTGTACATCATAACAGTTCTTAATGGAGTCCTAGAATAATTTCTTTCAATATGAATATGCTTTACTATTTTTTATACTCCAATAAGTGTTACTCAGTATTTATAATTACGAAGATAAGATCCAAATCACTAATAATAAGAAAAATGCAAATTAAATCAGTTCTGAGGTTTCATCTCATACAGAGCAAATTGAAAAAAAGTGACAAATGAAATGACTAATGCTGGAAGGACCGCAGGAAGACAGGTACATTAGCATGCTATGGAAGCACAGTTTGAAATTAGAGTAATGATGAGTGAATAAAACATTCCTTGCCTTTGACCCCTGTAGCCTGCACCTACTCCTAGATAGGTAAAAGACAGAAAGAATGGTACCACATGAATAAAAGATGTTTCTAGAAAATTTTTATCATATCAAAGGAGAAGGGACAAAATAGATTCCCATCAATTAGGGAATCAGTTCCTATCAAAATAGATTCCCAATCAAATAAGTTGTGGTACATGAATGAAATGGAATATCATTCTCTAAGAAATAATGCATATGAAAAATTCAGGGAATCATGCAAAGATTTATGTAAACTGATGATTAAAATAAAGAATCAAAATATGACTATGCCAATGCAAATAAAAACACTAAAAACTATATATAGATATGCATATCTATTTATGCTATTTATAGACATTTTCTAATTTTTTTTACTTGTTGCTAATTTATTTTCATTCTTAATGATTTCAGGAGAACATTACTTAGTTGGGACCTTGGCCAAGTTGCATTTAAACTAGTTTTATCCATAACTTTTTATTTCTATTTAATGAGATAATACTGCCCTTAGTCTTTCATTTATACTTCTGAGATTTTGCAAATTAGCTTATATGAAAACCATCTTTTTTTTTTTCATTTTAGTGTGATATTTCTCCTTTTGGCATGTAAATCAAGTATTTGATTACTTCAGTTCTTTTTGTCACTCTTGGTCTACTATGAAAATGAATTTATGACTTTTGCATAAAATTATCATTTGTGTTTTGTCTTTTAATCTGTCCATTTTTCACATTAATAAATTGTTTGAATAGATCAGCATTTGTTGTTCAACAATGTCAGACTCTTTGTGACTCCTTGAACCATAGCATGCCAACACTGTCCATTATTTGGTGTTTTTTTGGTTTTTTTTTGGCAAAGATAATGGAGTGGTTTGTCGTTTTCCAATGAATTGAGAGAAAAACAGATGTTAAGTGACTTCACAGGGTCACAAAGCTAGTAAGTGTCTGAGATCAAATTTGAACTCAGATCTTCCTGATTCCAGGCTCAGTCTTCTAAAAGTTGTGCCATCTAGATTCTTCTAGTTCAGCATTAAAAGTCCCATTTTTCTCACTTTTATTCTATCAATTCTAATTTTAATTTTTATTCTATCAAGTTGGTGGTTTAGTTGTACAGTAAGCCAAATAATGCAATGAGTTTCACACCATTAATGGGTTGTTTCCTATTAAAAGACATCACAATATTATGTTATAATAAAAAGAGCTTTTTACATTATTTGGATCTATATGTATGGAAAGTTAAGGAGAGCCAATATGAATAAAATGACAATCCTACCTAAAAAGATCCACTTATTTAATATCATCCCAATTAAATTACCAAAAAATTATTTCAATGAACTAGAAAAAATAATAAAATTCAATGAAAATGTAAAAAGCATATCTAAGGAAATAATGGAAAAATGTTAAGGAAAGATTTCTAACAGTACCAGATTTAAAAGTATATTATAAAGCAGTAATTATCAAAATTATCTGATACCAGCTAAGAAACAGAGAAGTTGATTATTGTAACAGAATAGATTTAGAACAAACATTTGTAAAAGATTATAATAACCTTATGTTTGACAAAGGTAAAGGTCCAAGTTTTTGGAATGAAAATTCATTATTTGGTAAAAATTGTGGAAAAACTGGAAGACAGATTTGCAGAAACTAGTTAAAGGCCAGTATCTTAAGCCATTTATCAAGATAAGATCAAAATGGATACCTGAGTCAGGCATGAAGGGAGATATTATAAATAAACTAGAACATGGAACATATAACCTATCAGATTTATGGATAGGAGAAGAATTTATTAATAAACAAGAGATAGAAAACATTGTAAATTGAAAAATGGATAGTTTTGAATACACTAAATTGAAAAGTTTTTATACCAATAAAACAAATGTAGTGAAGATTAGGTGGAAAGCAATAAGTTGGGAAAAATTTTATAGATAGTTTCTTGGATAGAGGTCCCATATCTAAAACATAAAGAAAACATTGTCAAATTTATAAGACAATAAGACCAGTTGATAAATGACCAAAAGATTTTCATAGACAGGTTTACGATGAAGAACTCAAAGCTACTTATAAGTAAATGAAAAAATGCTCTAAATCATTATTAATTAGAAAATGCAAATCAAAACTCTGAAATATCATCTCACACCGATCAGGGTGACTAAAATCATAAATGGGCCAAATGACTAATGCTGGAGGGGATTTGGGAAAATGAGGACACTAATACATTGCTGGTAGAACATGAACTGATCTAACCATTTTGGAGAGAAATCTGGAATTATACGCAGAGTTAGAAAAACAACCACCATGTATACCTTTTGATCTAGCAATAACACTATTAGGCTTATTTACTAGGGTGATAAGGAAAAAGGAAAATAAACTATATGTTCTAAAATATTTATAGCAGCTCTTTTTGTGGTGACAAAGAACTAGAAACTGATGGGATGTCCATTAATTGGAGAAAGGCTGAGCAAATTGTATGATATATATGATTGTAATGGAATATTATTGGGTCATAAGAAATGACAAACAAAATGATCACAAAAAACAAAACAAAACCTGGAAAGACATATATTACATCCACCACCATAGAAAGAACAGATGAAGTCTCAATGCAGATTAAAACATGCCATTTTTTATTTTATTTTCTTCATGATTTTTCTCTAGTCCAAGCAATATGTCTTGTTTCACAACATGATGAACAGGGAAATACGTTATAATATATCTATAAGCTATGTCATATTATATTCCTTCTTGGGGAAGGGGAAGAAAACATGAATTACAGAATGTGAGAAAACCAATATTAAAAACTTTAATGTAATTAATTGATATAATCTGGAAAAATGTCCTTCAAAATTAAAACCTCTCTGCAATATTGGTAGTTTCTTTATGTCAGTGAAATTCCATCCATAATTGAGGAGAAAAAAGAAATTAAAGGAAATAAAAGAGGGTGGAAGGAGTTATAAAATCTTTTTGATATTCAAAAACAACAAAAAAGGGAATAGAAAAAAGCATATATAGAGAACCTAAAAAATTGAGGTAAAGGCATTAAGGAGTTTCCTATAGTAAAATTTATAAATTATATATTTTGCAATTGCTTACCTTCTTAAGGGATAAGGTGGGCACTTGAGGGAGAAAGAGAATTTGAAATATAAAAAATTTTAATGAATGTTTAAAAAGTGTATTATAAAATAAAAAAAAAACAGAAGGGAAGGAATAAGGTTATAGGAATATAGGAACCTATATAGGAATATAAAAAATAGGAACAGGTTAAAAGTAATACATATAATGATAAAGAATAGTTACTGTTAAAACTTAGCTTTTTTGCAACCTGTTCAGTGGCGATTGTCTCCTTGCATTCTTTATTAATTTCAGAGAAATTAAACTAGTTATAGTTTTTGCTATTTCTTCTGCTATTGCTATTGCTGTTGTTAGCATTTCATTTTGATTCTTTTCATTTTGTGATTTCTCATGCAGAAGTTTTAAAGATTCAGTGAGAGAGGAGTTAACTTTCAGGTCATAAATCTTGCACAAAATTCCCCATTTATACTCTGCCACTTGGTATTCTGCCCTTTACTGCTGTTTGTTACAAAAACAGTGGGATATTTGTGCCATGGAGCAATAAAACCATGGTCCCTGGACTGCACAGACCATATTTGCTTGAGCCACCCTTATTTCTGGGAAGAAGAAAAAGAAAGAGCTAGAGAAAGCAAGTCAGAGAGAGTTAGAGACAGCGAAACATAGAGACAGACAGACAAAGATGGACAGAAACAAAAAGAAGGATATATAGATATAGATATAAAAAGATGTATGCATATGAGTGTATATATGTAAACTTATAAAAATATAGAGCTATATCTATAACTAAATATCTATCTAGAGAGAATTTCTAGTGTCATAGAATCTATCCCATTTTCCATAGAAATTATTATAGTTTTTTGCAAATAGTCCTTGAGAGAAATTTTTATTCACTTCTCCTTTCAAGCATTTGCTTTAAAAGAGCAACAAAATAAAAGTAGGATGTCTCCAGTGCCATTAACTTAGCTTTTTTGAAGAGAGTTTGTTAGACAAGAAAACTGGCTTTAATTGGTGAGGACCAAGCTTTTGGAAGTTGCAAAGAAGGTAAAGAATATTTCTCTGCCTTGCAAAAAGTCCATCCTATAATCGTAGATTTATGTTTAGAAGGAGCCTTAGAGATCATCAATGTCAATTAATTCTCCTTATGCACAAAGAAACTATGACAATGAGAGGTAGAATATTTTCCCATGGTCACATGGGAAGTAACCACTGAGCTTGGAATCAAACCCTCCCCCATTTGTGTTTTTTGGTTCTTTTTTTCCCTTCTCTACCAGGCTGCCTATTTCTACCACTACATATCTTGGCCAATCAAAATAACTATTCAGCCAGGTAGTATAAGAATATATTAAAAAAGAAGTTAGAGTCAGAGAGATCTGAGTTCAAATTGTACCTCAAACATGCACTGCTATGGGACCCTATGCAAGTCCATGGCAATACTAGCTCTACTATTTATTAGACCTTGGGCACTTTTAACTTCTGTATGCCTCAGTTTTCCCATCTGGAAAATAAGAGGTTCAGACTAGGTCTCTTTTAGCTCTAAATCAATTATATTATCCTGTTTAAGTAGAATGGAAGAGCAAAAAGAGAGCTTGTTTTGGTTCTAGGAGGCACAGGTTTGAATCTTGGATATCAAATTTAGTAACAGTATGGTGGATGGCAAGCCACTTTGACTGAGAGAGGATTTTCTTCTCTGTAAAATAGAAATATTAATACCTACACACCATATCACATAAGGTTATAATAAGAAAATTATTCTGTTACTCTTAGAACCCTGACTTATGAGCAATCTAGGAGAAAGCTTAAAATATGTATTACATTTTTTACATTTCAGATATATTTTTTACTTTTGCCAAAAACATTTTCTTGCTTTGGAAAGATCCCAAATTGACCTCTCATTAGCTAATGGATCTCTAAGGCCAGCCAGTGGAGAGGATAAATGTTTCTTGTTCTTTTATTTTCCAAACCCTAGGAGGGAAAGAAAAATTATGGTTGGGAAGATGCAGATTTCACTAGGCTGTTTCTTCCTCTTTTTGCCTCAAGTAGAGGCTGTTAAGTGACAAAGTGGATGGAGAGCTGATCTGGGATCAGGAAGACCTGGGTTCAAATATGGTCTTGGTTAGTTATTAGCTTAGTGATCATCGGCAGGTAGATGGTGCAATGAATAGAGTGCTGGACCTGACTTCAAGAAGACTCATCTTCCTGACTTCAAACTGGGTCACAAACAGTTACTATTTGTGTGACCCTGTGCAAGTCAATTGCCCTTGTTTGTCTCGGTTTCCTTATCTGTAAAATGAACTAGAGGAGGAAATAGAAAACCACTCTGATATGAAGAAAACCCCAAATGAGATCATAAAGAGTTGGGCATGACTGAAAAAAGACCAACCAATCCGAGGTGAATTAATTAACCTCTTTCAGGCTTAATTTCTTCATCTATTAAATGGGGATAATAACATATTCATTCCAATATTGGTTTGAGGACAAAATGAGAATATTTGTGAAGTACTTCACAAAACTTAAAGCAAATATAAATGCTAGCTACTAGCTACTACTAAAATACTAGCTACTAGCATATTATTTCTAATATAGAGTTTTGCGGCTGGAGTAAAGGTTAGGATTATCTGATACAGCCTTTCATTTTATGAGTAATGAACCTGAAGTACAGGAAGATTATATGATCTTTCTAAGACCATGCAGATAGTTAATTATAGAACAAAACGTACAATTTCTGCCTCCCGGCTTCTAGACTAGAATTCTTTCCAGGATCCCATTATTATATTTTCCTAGATACTAATGGAAATGTTAAATATAACAAAAGTATGAATCTTACTCATTCTCAGATATCTTAAGCAATAGGATAGGGTGAGAAAAAATATCTTTCTTATGTAGGAATGACATTGGATAGCACAATTTAAATAAATTCGATGGAAATTTATTAAGCATCTACTGTGTGCAAGGCAATAACCTCTGGAGTAATATGAAGAAGTAGGTATAGAGCTTCCTAGAAAACTAAAAATCACCTTGAAAACTCATGGAGATAGCAATACTTGTGAAATCTAAATTAATACACAGTATCTAAAAGAATACCTAAGGAATTGCTTTGAAGATCCTTTAAGGATCACAGAAAATATTTTAGTTAACAAGAGATAGCTGTTCTCTCTCTGTATTGATAAGACTCTACCATGGTGGAATTTTTATAGTTTATTTTTCAACCTATTGAGCTTTAGAGCAGCCCAGGTGGTTATGAATTCCTCTAGAAGACTATATCAGAATGCATCAGATGCCTTTCAAATGCTAATATAATAGTCTAATAAAATCTGACCTAGCAGAAACAAAAGGTTTGTGGAGATCAAGTCTCCTAAAAATCCAGCAGTGGCGCTCATCAAAGGTAGACAGTGATTGTTAAGACCTTATAGAATTTTAGAATTGACAAGGCACCCCAATAATCATCTAGTGAAAACTAAAGTCAAAGAAGAATCTTTGACTCAAAATACTTGAGAAATGGCAATGTCATATAGAGTAGACTACCTTTGTTGATGACCTCACACCCACAGAACTTATCTCATATATGGATTGTTCATGAATTTAAACATCTTTTGCTTTTCCTTTCTAGTATGAATCTTTAGAAATTTGTGGACATTTGCCTTTGTTGAGCAATTTTTATCCTTCTGGGAAAATGGCCATTATTGAATTATGTTCTCTTCCCCGGTGGCATGAGAAAAATTTTGAGAAGTAGGAAGTTATTGACAGTATGGTATAATGGAAGTAACAATGGATTTGGAATTAGAGGACCATTCTAGTTTCTATCACTTGTTAACTATGTGACCTTTGCTAGGTCATCTAACTAAGGAATAGGTTCCTAATCTGCAAACTGAGCATAATACTTTTATTATCACCCTCAGAATCTGGTAAGAAAATGTATTTACATGAAAACATTATAGACATGGTTTCCATTTTTATTACTTCATTAGGCATATGATAATTGAAACCAAAATTGGTCATATTTATGTTTAACTAGGCAGCAACATTTTCCAGAGAGAATAAAGATTATATTATGCTAAAGATGTGAGGATGGGAAGGGTAATATCACATGTTCAAAGATAAGGAGGGAACTAAAATATAAAATATGTACCGGATAATATTAATTTTAATAGGGGAAGAGAAGTAATAAGTAGGGGAGATTCAGGAAAGGCTTTATATAGAACTGTGCTTTGCATAAATATAAGAGGTAAATGAGTGTCAAAAGGATAATAATTTTTTACTCATTTCCTTTTTGTCAAACCCAGTAAATTGGCTTCCCATATTTACTGTGCAATGTGGACTTGTTTGCAGCATAAACATGAAAAAAATATCAAAAATGTCTTCTCCAATTACTTAAAAAAAACCATACCATAATCTAAAAGTGTCATTTAATTTTCATGGACTTCTCAGAAGGTGGAGAGGTATTGAGAAAGCTCTCACATAATAAAATCTTCATAATATACACTTTCATGAATGGAAAACTGAATTTTCTGCATTTGTTTTTTTGGTCAGCATACCTTAAGAGACATAATCAAAGTCTGCTTGAAGTATCAATTATTATCCGAAAAAGGTAGACTTTGAACTAATGAGCTCAGTCATAGAATTTGTTCATTTATTAAAAAAAAAACCTGTAATAGAGTCAAAGCTACTCTCACACTTAGCTAGCTATCAACCATATACTTTCTAAGAGAGACTATTTGTCTTGCCTTATAAAAGATGCTTTAATGGGTGTAACAGAAATGCATGACTGTGCACTTAACTCTCAGAGAATCTCATCAGAAGATGGTCTTTAAAAGTAATAACTGGCTTATATTACATTTCATTTTGCCACCAAGTCTGCCTGGACTACTTTGCTATGAAGTACGAAGAGGTCAGAGAACAATACACAAAGGGAAGGCATTCTCAGCACTGGACAAATACTCATTTGCTTTTGAAGTGTTATGGTTCCATTCAAAAGGCATGGAAAGGCATTTAAGTCATCAAATTTATATTTCCTGAAATTCATGCCTTATGAGAGATGGTGCATTGACAAAAATCTCTGCATTCAGGGTGAAAATTGTTATGGGTTTTAATTGATGGTTGCTTTTCATCATTTAAAAGCATTATATTTGGCTAGCAAACGATTGTTGAGTCAAGAGTTGAAAGGGATCTCACCAACCCCCTAAACACAATACACACCCAGACAGAAATCCTCTTGAGGAGTGTTTGAAGACCTTTTGGGTGTTTGGGATGTATTCTCTCCCAAGGGAGTCAATTTCACTAGATGCCCTAAGTCAGTTTGAAGCCAATTTTTTTTCCTTTCAAGTCTTAGTGTTTTTTGAAATGTCACCTGATTTGCTGAATCATGAAAACTGTGATATCAAGTATATATCTACTGATAACCTATATGACAGAAAGAATTTGTATAAAGGGAACTCAAAATCAAGCAAATGAATGCATTTCCCATGGTGGAAAGAATGATTAAAGAGATTGTACCTCTACTTGTTAATATTTCTTTCTTTTTTAACCCCCACATCCCAGCTTTGAGGGTTGAGCCTGTGTCAAGGAGATGTATCACAACTAAGTAGGCAGGCTGTATTTTCCAACATTATTTTGATATGTCCATGGTCTAGCAAACGTGAGCTTACTTCTCTTTTGCTGTAGCATACGGCATTTAATTTTACCTTTGGAGAGAAAATATGACACAGTCGACTCAATACTGGTCCTGGAGTCAGAAAGATCTGGTTCAAATTCTACCTCACACATTTAATAGCTATGTGAGCAAGGGAAAGTGAATTATAATCTCTGGATTCCAATTTCTTCATCTACAAGGAGGAACTTCATCTCCCGAGGAACTGGGAGGGAACTTGGTCCATCTGGCTGGGGACATCCACAGAATGACTTTCCCAGCTGAGCTCTGTGGTACCCTTCCCTCCCCCATCATCTCTAGTTTTATTTAAGTACCTATCACCCAGGAATGGGGTGCAAATGAGATAATTAAGCTAAAACTTATTTTCAAATCCTAGTGCTATATGAATATAAAATATCAACATCTATATAATTGCAGCTAGTAGACCTTGAAGACAAAATATTTTCCAGTTTTTTTCTCATCATCACTTTATAGAACTTCTATTACCAATAGTCACCACTTTCTCAGTGCTCATGGAATTGAATTGAAATCAAATGCTTTAATGGTTTTTCTTTTCTTCATTCTATGACACTCTCCTTCCTTCTTTAATAATTATTTCCGGACAAAGTTGGAATACTAAAAATAAGACCAAAACACATTTCTCCACTAATACTGGGGAAAAGAAGTATCATTTTCCTAAAGAAGCTGATTAGATGCTTTCTACCCATTTGGGAGCAAGGAGAAACTAAAAATCTCCTCAGAGCAAGTGCTCACAAGGTTTTCATCTCAGTTTTTCAAACTCAAGGGGTTTGGACAGCTCGGAGAAATGCCCAAACTTGTGGGTACTCATTAGATCCAAGCCTATTACTAGGTTGTTGGGGTTTCCTAACCACCCCTCCTCTTTAGATTTTACGGTATCAGTTAAAAGAAAACATTCAGCCCGAGGGCAGGGCCTGGATAGCATTCATATTTCTATCAGCTGGAAATGAGAAGAGAGACACATTCCATATGGAACACATTTAGCAAGAAAGGCTCACAGTCAAGTTCTCTCTGACAATATCCTGATTTTATAAAAAAGGATACCATTAGTCACATAGTGCAAAAGCACTGACATTTGGTTGGGAGGAGTGTCTTGGGGACACTTCAAAATGTGCAATGTTCTTCCTTCTCAAGAGCTTACTTTCTAATGCCTTGGTTTGCCAATTAAGTTTTCCTTAATTTGGGTTTTTCTCAGTTTGCCTTCTTCTTTCCATCTTGCCTTTAGCTTTTAAAAACAAATATAAAAATAAATTAGGACAGAACATTACTTTTACAAGCAAGTGTCTTACCATGTTCTAGGAATAACTATGAACTAATAAAGACCTCTCTCTCTCTTACTCTCTCTCTCTCTCTTTCTCTCTCTCTCATTCTCCCTCTCTCTCTCTTTCTCCCTCTCTCTTCTTCTCACTCTCTCTATTACTTGTGTTTTGGGAAGCAATACAACAATAAAGTCTTTAAAATCGCAAAATTTAATTTAAATATGGTAAATCCACAGTATGGCTAACCAGCTTCTTTTTTTGAACTTTGAAAAATCAAAATCGAAGTTGAAAGTCTGGGTCTTTTGTCTGTGAGGATTTGCCTTCTAAGTTTTATAGAGATGCATAGACTATAGTTTGGAAATTTGGCACCCTTTTTAGTGACACCAACTGGAATAATGTGTAACAGAATGCTCCAGATTTTCAACAAATACCATTTTCAACAAATACCAGATTTGGAGTTAATCCCATTGAAATATGAAGTATAATCTCCCTTATCAGATAAGTAGTTGTGCAAGTAGTTTTGATAAAGTCTGCAACATGTTAAGCTTCAAAAACATTTTATAGAAAATGATTCAAATACCATTTGGGGAGTTGATTTAAATATCAAGTTAGGGAAAGTATTATATTGAGGTGTTTTTGTTCCAGAGGCACTTGCACTTTTAAAACTTTTCTAGAATGAAAAAAGGCAAGTATGAACATGATGTTCAGATGGCCATGACATGAGAGTTTACATAAGTATCAGATAGAGAAACTGGTGATGTTTATCCTGGGGAAGAGATGATTAGTTTGTAGGTGTATGATAGCTACAAGTATTTGATTAGTAGTCATGTGAAAACAGTTATAGTTACAAATAGCATTTGTTCTGATTGACCACAGAGGCAGAACTAGGGGAAAAATACGTGGCAATTATAGAGTGATAGATGTAAAAATTGCCCAATAAAAAACAGCAATTGACCTAAAAACAATGGTAGATAGAAGAATTCATTGGAAGTCTTGGAACAGAGGTTGGATAACCACTTGTATAGGATGTTGATGGGATTGTTCATGAAATATTTCTTTGTCTTTTTTTCAGAGTTAATGGTTCAATTCAATCTTAGTTGGTAGACTATGTACACCTGTAGGTTTCCAGGCAATGCAGGCAGTTTGACATGGCTGTCTGCTGCTCAATTCCTAGCTCCAGTTGTGGGAGTTCAAGATTTGTGTAACTGATTCTTCCTTCTCTGTTCTATTTCTCTCTCCCTTAGTCTTTTTTTCTGGAATTCTAGAAAGTAAGGAGATTGCAGTCTCTGCCCTCACCCAAGAATTGTTGAAAATAGAACTAAAGAAAATGTCTTTACCCATGATTTTCCAGATAAAAACCACATTTCTCCCTGTATGTTGTTCATATTTCTTCCTCTGTATTTCAGAGTAAAATTGCTATAGTGCTCTGTAAACTTTCTCTTAATGGTATACATTCTGTCTTGTTGATTTGCTCCAAAGAAATTCACTGGCCAGATGTAATGATTGGTTGTGCCCTCTGAAAAAATGTTTTCACCTCCACTAACTTTCTAATCTGGTATATGGATTCCTATCTTTCTCAAGGTATGTGCCCTGGAAACATCATGCTTGATCTCCACAATTCTTTTTTCCTAAGTCTAATGTTCCCAGGCTGCTTCCAGCAGGTCTTTCCCTGAGGAATACTTGTTTAACTCTTGTTCTTTAGACCAAAGCTCCCCAACATCTCCCCTGACCTCAAGATACTTTTTGTTTTGACCTGACCTTTATTCATTTCCAAGTAATGCTCTCCTATCTCCTTTAGTCAACAAGTTGTTCCTTGAAATAAAAATTATAATGAAAAAATAGAAAGAGAAATAGAAATAGTTCAACAAAACTAGTTGGCATATTGGCTGAATTTGAGGGTCAATGAAGTGTTCCATACCTTTGATACCCTTTTTTACAAAGAAAGGAGAGAGATATTTTTTTTTTAAACCCTTACCTTCCGTCTTGGAGTCAGTACTGTGTATTGGCTCCAGGGCAGAAGAGTGGTAAGGGTAGGCAATGGGGGTCAAGTGACTTGCCCAGGGTCACACAGCTGGGAAGTGGCTGAGGCCAGATTTGAACCTAGGACCTCCCGTCTCTAGGCTTGGCTCTCAATCCACTGAGCTACCCAGCTGCCCCCGGAGAGAGATATTTTAAATATTGTCTTCAGCTATAATTCTTGCCATTATAATTAAATAATTTGGATACATGATTTAGAAATAAAGGGGGGTATACTATAAAAACAATTAGGGGAGCACAAAATAGTTTCCCTATCAGAATAAGAGAAGAATTTATGACCAAAAAACCTAAAGCCAAAGATGTGAAACTGATAACTTTGATTACATTAAGTTAAAAAAGGTTTTGCAGAAACAAAAATCAATGCAACTAAGATTAGAAGGAAAACAACAAACTGGAAGCAAGTGTCTCTGATAAAGCTCTCATTTTTCAAATATTGAGATAACTTAGAACAAATTAATAACACATTGAGATAACAGAACAAATTAATAACACATTTTCTAATCAATAAAGGGTCAAAGGATATGAACAGACAATTCTCAGATGAAGAAATTATTACCATAATTATACAATTTTCAATTTTGCTTTCTTTTTTGTTTTGTTTTATATTTATACTTTCATCATTAACACAAATGAATTATTTGTTTTTGAATGTAGTTTTAATTGGCTTTGTACATTAAAATTAGTTTTGCTTATTCATTCTGCACACATTAACAAATCTACTCAATTTTCTCTTCATATTTATCTTTTCGTATAATAGTAATATTCTGTCATATACTGAAGGTTGGTTAGCAATTCCTCAATAAATGTTTCTTGTTTTTATTTGTAGATTTTTTGCTATAATAAAAAGTGTTTCTATAAACATTTTCATGTATAAAGTATCTTTTCCTTCTACTTTGTTTCTAGTATTTTGCTACAATAAAAAGTGTTTTTTATAAATATTTTGCTATATAAGATTCCTTTCTTTCTGTCTCTGATCTTATGGAAGTATTGACCTAAGAGCAGGATCTTGGATGAAGTGGTATGAATTCGTTACTCACTTTCTTAGTATAATTTGAAATTGTGATGCAGAATGGTTAGACTAGTTCACAGCTCCACTAACAAATGATTCTTTAATGTGTTTGATATCCCTTTGTCTCTGTAACATTAACTATTCCCAATTTTTGTCATCTTTGTTAATTTTGGAATGTGAAGTGAAACCTCAGTGTTGTAATTTGCATTTCCTTTACTAGTGATTTGAATTTCATATTCAGTTTAATAATAGTTTGCATTTCTTACTTTGAGAAATATTTTTGACCAATCAAAGGAATGATGTTTGAGCTTATATATTTATTTTAGTTGACTAGATAGCTAATATATGAAACCTTAAAACAGAAATATTTGATTTAAAGTGTTTTCCCCTTAATCAACAGCTTCCCTTCTAATACAAATTGTATTAATTTGATTCATGAGACATCTTTTTTCAAATTCATATTATTCAAATTATTTATTCTCTCTTTTGTGATTGTCTATCTTAATTGGTTACAAACTCTTCAGCTACCCATAGCTGGGAAAGGTAAATGACTTTGGCTCTCTTCTCATTCCTTTTATTATCATGACCTTTAATATTCAGGTGGCACAGTCATCTAGAGATTGTTGTGGTATATTATATAAAGTATAGGACTAAATCTAATTTCTGGCAAATAAATCTTCCCTCACCCCCAACTTGATATCAAATAAAAGCTTCTTTCCCAAAGAACTTATGATGTTGGACAATCTCAGTCATTCTAATAGTAACATTTAGCCATGCATTTTCTAGTAGAGTCTTTTTATATTCATTAATTTGCTACATTTATACTAAATAACAACTATATATGTAAGGCACTATGCTTTCAGAGAGAGAATATAAAACTAATCATTACAGCTTACACTTAACCAGAATCTTATGGTTGCCCAGTATTTATTATTTATATATCTATTTTCTCATTTAATCCTCAAATCTATCTGAAAGAGAAAGAAAAAAAAAAGACTCATCTACATCTCATTTCTCCCTTCCTCCTACCTCAAAATGAGGAAAAATTTATCATTCATTTTGTATCAGTCCTTCTACAAAGTCCTAGACTATCTTCCTTTTGAAGGGAACTAAATCACTAACAATCCTGGGAACTTAATTTCTTCCAAGCTCAGGAAAAAAGAAAGCTACAATGGGATCATCATTAGATGATGTTATGGGTTTTTTTGTTCATTTGTTTTATTTGCTATATAACAGTTTTAAAATTTTTCTGGAGAAGGTTACAGCATTGGAGAGAAGGAAGAGATTGCTGAAGCCATGGTTGCTTTCCATGAAATTGTCTCTAAATCTTGTAGAAGTCTTGTCTCCTTGCTGATTCACCACTAGGGTTAGGAAGAGAATTTAGTAGAGAGTGGTCACCCAAAGAAACTACTGGAACAACGGCAAACTCTTTTCTTCCTTCCTTTTATTATAGCATTCAATAGGTGGCATGGTTCATTAATTAGTCTTTTTCTGCTATTTTCAATTTTGATTGCTGATATTTTACTTTTTATAAAAGGGTTTTTTGTGTGTGTTTTTTAAATAATTTGTATTTTTTTAGAAAAGTTATCATGGTTACATGATTCATGTTCTTACTTTCTCTTTCACCCCCCGACCTCCTCCCCCCACCAAAAGCCGATGTGCATTTCCACTGGTTTTAACATGTGTCTTCAATCAAGACTTATTTCCAAATTGTTGATAGTTGCATTGGTGTGGTAGATTCGAGTCTACATCCCCAATCATGTCCGCCTCAACCCATGTGTTCAAGCAGTTGCTTTTCTTCTGTGTTTTCACTCCTGTGGTTCTTCCTCTAAATGTGGGTAGCGTTCTATTCCATAAATCCCTCAGAATTGTCCTGGGTCATTGCATTGCTGCTAGTACAGAAATCCATTACATTCTATTTTACCACAGTATATCAGTCTCTGTGTACAATGTTCTTCTGGCTCTGCTCCTTTCGCTCTGCATCAATTCCTGGAGGTCTTTCCAGTTCACATGGAATTCCTCCAGTTTGTTATTCCTTTGAACAATAGTATTCCATCACCAGCATATACCACAGTTTGTTCAGCCATTCCCCAATTGAAGGGCATACCCTTGCATTCCAGTTTTTTACCACCACAAAAAGCACAGCTATAAATATTTTTGTACAAGTCTGTTTATCTGTGATCTCTTTGGGGTACAAACTCAATAATGGTATGGCTAGATCAAAGGGCAGGCATTCTTTTATAGTCCTTTGAGCGTAGTTCCAAATTGCCATCCAGAATGTTGGAATAGCTCTGTGGCAATAGTGGATAGATTTCTGGGCTTGGAAAAGTTCAAGTCCTACCTTAGATGTTTATTAGCTTTGTGACTTTCAGCAAGTTACATTTACTCTTCCTGCTTCAATGTCCTTATTAATAAAATGAGCATAATAGGAATGTTGGACATCTAGGTGGCACAGTGGAGAGAGTTTTAGGCCTCAAGTTCAGAAAATTCTTCCTGAGCTCAGGTTTGGTCTTAGTTACTTAATAGCTGTGTGACCCTGGGCAAGTTTATTTGCCTCAGTTTTCTCATCTATAAAATGAGCTGGAGGAAATGGCAAACCACTTTATTTTATAAGAAAGTCCCAAATTGGGTTAAAAGAATGAGATTCTGCTGAAAACAATAGAACATACATCATAATAATACCTACCCCTCAGGATTATTGTGAGGATCCAATTAGATAACATGTAAAGCATATGGGAAATTTTAAAGTGCTATATAAATGCTAGCTAATATTATTGTTGTTGTTGTCAGATAATATAGTTTTAATTGCATGCTGGGTTTTAGTTTGGTTTAGTTTTTTTCTCCCCTATAGATGACATAATAAAGGGGAGGTGGTAAGCAACTATGGATAATAAATTACATAAAATTCAACAGGCTGGGAGACCATCCTCTGAGTTTAGCAATCATCAGATTCAATGGGGTCTCAAAAGATTTTATTATCCTTATTAATAAATAATACCTTTAAGATTTCTATCTTTGAAGTCAAAGAAACTACATGGAAATGGGACTTTTGTCCCAGACTAAAACTTTCAGAGGCAAATTTCACAATCACCAATGAGATAGGTAATTCTGTACCAAAAGATTATATGCATACATAAATATTTGTATTTATATTTAACATTCCTTCCCTTGTCTTCAAAGTGAGACATATACATAGGTAGTATAACCTTCAAGAAAAGGTTACATTCCAAAGAGGCTCCCAATCAGCAGAGACAGTTAAGATTAGGGAAAATAAATTCTCTGAACTGAAGGGAATAAACAGTGATCTTTATCCAAACTTTCTTCTATGGTGATATCTGTTGGGCTCCACATTCATTCATTCATTCTTTCAAATGTGCAGCTTTAGCTATGACTTAAAACTTCAAGAATTCCACCCATCTTTTAACCAGAAAATTCAAACAGTTAAGCCCAGCTAAGTGAGAAATGTTCTTTACTCCTTCCTCATTTGATTAAGTATATGGAGTCTGGCCATGTGATTGTTTTAGCCAAAGAGAGTTGAATACTGCTTTCTCTATGGATCACTAACATCACAGCCTGAAATCCATAAAAAAAAAGGACTGCTGAGCTTTTCAGATCTTAGGCATCTCTTCTTTGCAGTACTTCCAGCTGAAATAGAAAAAAAGCCCTACTCAACCCAGACTAGAGCCTCCCCCAGGGTACCAAAACCCCACAAGGCAGCTTTTTATTCTGATTCTCAAATGGAATGGTTCTTTTCATCTTGCCCTTTTAGCAGGAATGCAGCAGAAAGGGTTGTGTTTTCTTTTTTCCCTCTTTGACACATGTAATTGTCCTATTTACTTACTGTTCTTTTCTTCTATAGAATTGTGAGTAATTATTGAGATGTTTTCGATGTGAGATTAGGTAGATGATTAAAAACTTGGCCATGGAGAATTGCTTCCTAAAATGGAATTATCCTTTAACTCTAATTTACCTGGGGTGAACACAATTGTTTTTGAATAATACTCTTGACCCCTCACATGCCACAAGACTGTAATGCAATTGTTGAAATTCAGCTGAATACAATCAGTAAATTTTTACTTCATTTCAATTTTGTTTTCCCTGGATTAGCAGGATCAAGATTTCCTTAGCTTTATGGGTATAAAATGATCCACTGTTAAAAGGCATGTTAAAAATTGTTCAACATGTACCAACTAGAGCCACAAAACAGCCCCTTACTAAATAAGTTCGTTAGAGATAATTGTAAGGTATTGCTCATCATGACCTGTTTTGACATGAGGGCAAACTTTGTTCTTCAAGCAGTGCATTCTCATGGACCCATCTCGTGTGGTCCTATGGAACTGTGTTTTGTTTTCTTGGTTCCAATGGGAATCTAATACTAAAATATAATCTTCTAACATTCAAATCAGTTGACAATGTCAACAATTACGTATTGAATGACCATATTATACCTCCATTATTCTAGACTTCATAGCAGATGCAAAATACCTTACATTTTATAGTCCTTTCTAGGTTTCTGAAAGGGACAGCTTGGTACAATGGAAAGAGCTGGATCTGGAGTCAGAATTCCTGGCTTCAAATCTCTTCTCTGTTATTTCCTCCTTGTATGATCTCGGTGACATCACTTAATTTCTCTGTTCCTGAGTTTCTTCTTCTGTAATATGAGTATTGAGTCAGATGGCCTTTAACATACCCTCCAGCTCTAACTATATCTCTTAGTGTCTACACTGAGGCAACCAAATGGTGTAGTGGACAAAATGCCAGGCTTGGAATCAGGAAAATCTCATAAATCTGATCTGATAAATCTGGCCATAGACATGTGCTAGCTCTGAGACACTGGGTGAGTCATTTTACATCTCTTTATCTCAGTTTCCTCATCTGTAAAATAGGGCTTAGCACAATACCTGTCACTGCTTGCTATGCAAGTACTATATAAATATTAGATATCCTGATTATTGTTATAATTATTAAAGCTATGAATTACTAATGTAGTAGGTACTTACATATTTGATGTTTGAATGATTTTACAGTCTTCTTGGATCTTTACTTAACAATCAGGTAAAATTGGACAAGGGATATTATTTCCATTTTAAAATGTTCCTTTTTATTTTCTTACACTTAAATTTTTTTCCAGATTATATTGGCACAATTTTCAAAAGCCATTTTCTGACATTCTGTAATCCATGTTCCCTCCCTCCCAACCTACCCCCTTCTCTAAGAAGGTAGGTAATAGGATATTGATTCTACAAGTGTTATTATATAATATATTTTTCCATGTTCATCATGTTGTGAAGAAAGACACATATTGTTTAGAGTAGAAAAAATTCATGGAGAAAATAAAGTAAAGAATGGTATGCTTTAATCTGCATCTTGGTGTCATGAGTCCCTTGGAGCTATCCTTCATCCATTCATTTCTATTAATAGCTAAGTCATTCACAGTTGATCATCTCACTTTATTGATGTTACCAGATACAATCTTCTGCTGCTTCTGCTCACTTCACTTTGTATCACTTTATATAAATCTTTCCAGGTTTTTTTGTGATCACCTTGTTTGCCATATCTTATGGCTCAATAGAATTCCATCATAATCATATACCACACCTTGTTTAGCCATTCCCACTGATAGACATCCCTTCAGTTTCTAGTACTTTGCTCTAAACAAAAGAATTGCTCTAAATATTTTTGTACAAGTAGATCTATTTCCATTTTAAAATTGAGGACCCTGAAACCCAGAGAGTTCCTTGTCTAATGTCGTGGTTAAGTAGTTGTGGAAGGAGGACTATACTGAAGTATGACTGGAAGAATTGATATGGAAAAAGAAAATTAGGAAGGACTCATTTGGTCAGGTAGAATAAAATGAGGAGTATTGTTTTGGACATAATTTTTGTTGTTTGGTAGTTTCAGTCGAATCCAATACTTTGTGAACCAACTAGGATTTTTTTGACAAATGGCCATTTTCTCCTCCAGGTCTATTTCACTGATGAGGAATCTGAGGCAAACAGGGCTGTTACTTGCCCAGGTCATAGAGATTTTAAGTGTGTGTAAGCGTGTAAGTAAGGAGATTTGAACTCAGCTCTTCCTGGCCCCATGTCCAGTGCTCTATCCACTGTATCATGTAGCTGCTTTCATATAGCACATTATGATTTGAAAATAGTTTTACATGAGTATCTCATTTAACTCTCATAGTCCTAACACAGTCTTCCTAGCCATCATCCAGGGAAGCAGCTCCAGTGAAAAATGGACCAGCCATATTCACCAACTGCCAAAAAACTGTCAAACACCTGGCAGGCAAACCAGCTTAGCTAAGGCATCCAGGGATCCTGAAAGAGAGACAGGAGGTAACATGTGCCAGATAATTCAAAGCATCACCACCACTTTGATCATCATCTCCCTTCAAATCTTGATTAATAGAGAGAGCTCTGGGCATCAGCTAAACCCAAGAGCCTTAGAATTAGTAGCACTTTCAAACCTAGTGCCCATAGCCATCATCTCTGGAAGTCACTCATATGGAGAGGCAGCCTGGCAACAGCTCCTACAGGTGCTACGGCCACGACAATTTAGAATGCAAAGAATAGCATTGTTGCTACCATGGCCTTGGACCCTGTCAAATGATTCAACATCAAAAACCAATATAATTTTATCAGTAGATCTGACATTAAATAAGAAGCATTAACATCTGTTTTGCTGCTTCACCCTAAGGACCACTGTACTTTCCATTGGATTTGCCACTAAAAAGCATCCATATATGTAGTCTCCCTTGTTAGATATTGTGTCTATAAGGACTGTCTTTTCTATTTATATCCTCAGCACTTACCACAGAGCTTTGCACATAAGAAGTTCTTCATTTTGCTTATTTGTTTGTTTGTTTATTCATCCCTTCACAAAAACTTGTGAGGTGGTCAACAGGTATCAGTATCTTCATTTATTTCATGGAGGTATCATTTGAAGGGACCTTGATCACCTAGTTCAACACTGTTACTTTACAGACAAGGTAATTGCAGGATAGAAACAGGGATGGTTATTTGCCCCAAACCACAGAAATATTGTGCAAGGTCAAAGTGAAGGAACCTCTGAATCAGGGTTGAGGAGAGCAATTAGATAAACGTTTAGTATACATTCCTGTAGAGATGATGCTGAAAGTCATATAAATGAATGAATACTGTAGTGGAGAGGGCATTGAGAGAGAAAAATAGAGGATCAAGGGCAGAGCCTTGGAGAAATACTCAGAGTGAGAAGGTAAGAAAACAAAACCAGAGAAGGAAGATAAACAAAAAAGATCTGTTCTTGTCAACAAAATCTAAGGGACTCGAAAGTGTGAAAGAGATGACTAAAGCAGACCATTGTATCTGACCTTCAAATATTATTGTATAATAAGATCTTAGATAGATAGATAGATAGATAGACAGACAGACAGACAGATAGCCAGATGGACAGATGGACAGATATAGATAGATAGATAGATAGATAGATAGATAGATAGATAGATAGATATAAAGACATAGATGTAGATAGATATGTCTCCATAATTTGCTCTGATTCCCAGATAGAATTACTTCCAAAGATAGAATTTTACGGTTGGATGCTTTTTTTGTGGTCTATTTCTACTGGAGTTAGCCTATTTCTCGACAAGGCAACTATAGGAAAAATAGCATTGTTTATGAATGTAGTTTGTATGTTTTCTATGTACTTTTCTAGAAAAGCAATTTGGAACTTTCCTCTGAGCACAGTTTCCCAGAGAGTTTAGCAGGCTGATGAATACTCATTATGAAGGTCTGTGTAGACTCGGCTTACCCTTCACTCTGAGTTTGAAGTATTCTCATCCCATCTCTTTATTTCTCTTCTGTAATTGCCACACCTGGAACATTCTCTGGTCTTTCATTCTTAAGCTAGGTATAATTAGTAGGGGACACAGATTAGAGACATGAGTAGTCTAAGGTCAACAAATAATAAATATACAAGTAAATGCAAATAAATCTTTGTTTTTGAAAACTAGGAACTAGGAGAGTTTTTAAGGAGAACAAAACCTATGTTGTTTTAGTATCCTAGGTGAAGGATGGTGGCAATAAGAAAGCATGGTGGCAAATATTGGGCTATATATTTTCAGAACCCATTATTCTCTGAACTTCTGTGACTACAGAGAAAGTTGGGGATTTCATGCCCCTTTAGATAAATGAGCATTAAATAGATTTGGGTTATGCCAACTCTAATGTGCAGAATAAGCTCATTCCCATGATGTGTGCTGCATTGATGGAACTGATGAAGACTTCTATCTGAATCCTGCCTCAGACACTTACCAGCTATGAGACCCTTTGCAAGTCATTTAACCTTTCCAGGTCTTGGTTTCCTCATTTATAAAATAGTAATAATAATAGCACCTATAGTTGCTATGTGGATAAAATGAAAAAAAAATACAAATTGCATTATAAATCTTCAAGTTAAAATCTTTAACTTATTATTAATATTTCTAGGAGTATCAGGAAACTGTCACTCCTCTTGTATTTCCATCAAAGTACAAAAAGTTTGGCTCTCCCTTAGGCCAATCTGACCCTCAGGTTCTCCCAAATATAAAGACTAGATATTCATTTGATGATATGGGACACTTTGGGACACTTTTTTTTCAGTCTTGGAAATAATTAACTGAATACAAATAGAAAGTGTATTTCTTGTTTCCACCATTATTTTCAGCAATGATTTTGTTTAGCAATACCTGTGTGAATGACAACCTTTCTGACCAAGAACTTATATGACTTAAAACAGCATAGTTATAGTTACTTGTTATGAGACCTACTGGAAAATTTTTATTTCTGCTTATAAATGTAAGTTACACAGTGGTGTTCTTCAGGACACCCTGGCAAAAATCTCAAGTGGATTTGATCAGTAACCAGAAAAAGTCTTTTCCTGGGTTCCTGTCAGCAGAACTTGGCTTGCAGATTGTACCTAATTGAGATGCTTGGCTGGCTGGAGCTCCCTGGCTTTAGGCCCAATCACCTGACCACTTGAACAATGTATAAGGTCATTAGTTTGCATGCTTAATACTAAGTGACCTTGAACTCTTTTTTTCTTATTCCTGGGATTTGCAAGTCCCATGGCTCTCATAGCATGGGAGAGTGACACTTTAATCCTGCTCTCTTTTTCCCTCTTCTCCTTTAGGGCTGCCACAGGCCACTGCCTGATCTGTGAATAGAGATTAAGAAATTTCTTTAACAACTTGTCAGTGAAGCTTACATGGAGGCCATTTAAAAATTCAGGTGATAGAAAATTTAATATTAATCTGACCATAGTTGCTTTTTTTCTGTTGGTTTTATTGGTTTTTTCTTTTTGTTTTATTAACTCTTCTTATTTTAAAGGGGAATTAATTAGTAGTTACCCCTAATTGAAGAAGGTTCTAATTCCTTGAATTAAATCTTAGCAAAAACCTTGCTTCTAAACTGTTCTTTTCTTGTGTGGCTCTTTTTTACATTCATTTCATTTTCATTCCTAGCATAACTACGCAGCAACTGACTCTTATCCACACCTAACATCTTGGGTAATGGTGTTTTCTCTAGTTTTCTGTGATCCTTTTATCTGGTTATATCCAGGAAAAGTCATAGGATTTATAGCTTAAAGGTATATTAAAAATAATCAGTTCTACTCCATTATTTTACAGAGGAAGAAACTAAGGCCCAGAGAGGGATCATATAGATAGTAAGTAGCAGGATGTAGGGAAATGTTCTCAGATTTTATTTTACCTTTGTCTTTATGTTTCCAATGCCTGATGAAATGTCTGCCTGGCACCTAGTAAGTGTTTGAAAATTATTTGTTGATAATGAATTGATTATTACTTGGAGTGGTCAAGAAGGGAATGACATCATATTTGGAGTTGCCCAATTGTATACCGTATCTTTTTTCTCCTAATTTGATATTAATATTAAAAGTAAATTTTGTTTTAATATACTGATGATGATAGACATATGAATGTAAAAAACATTTATTATACATAGATAACTGATACTGAAACTGCTCTCTTTAAAGTTCTCCAGGTTTCTTATTTACCAAATCTGAAGGTCTTTTCTCAGTATTCATCATTTTTTTTTACCTCTTTACTGAGTTTGACACTGTTGCATATTCTATCTCTAGGAATTACTGTCCTCTGAATGCTGGGGACACAGTTATCTTCTAGTTCTCCTCCTAGACATTTGACAGCAACTCAAGATCCTTGGATGGCTCATCATCCATATCATGCCCACCCATATCACACTGTCCTTGTCCCTCTTTTCTCTTTATAATCTCTCTCTTGATCATTATATCAGCTTCCATGAGTTTAATTGTCATCTTTATGCAGATGGCTCATAGATGTGTGTATCCAACTCTGGTCTCCTGGGTTCTAGGCCAGCAAAAGCAATTGCCTATTGGACATTTAAAGTTGTATATCCCAGAGACATCTCTAATTCAACACACACCAAATAAAAATAATTACCTTGCCCTCCAAATCCAACCCTCTACTGTAAGAAATAAAATTGATATAAAAAGGGTAACTTTAAAATTATTATGGGTTTTAAAGATTTATTAGTAGCCACAAGAAAATAAAGCCATGTGCCATGTTAGCTTAGTCAGTTTAAAAGCCCCACTGATCCAGGCTCTCCCCACAGTGGATAGGTAGCAAAGAGGAAGTGAAAAAACAGCTCCTCAGTTTTATGCTTCTGCCTATGTCATTGCTTCAGGACAGGAAGCCAGTGGGCTCATGGGAAACATAGTTCAAAGACCCCAAAATTTCCAATAACACATTCCCCCCTGTGATCCTTTTGGGGAGACTGGTCTCCTCAAAAGGATCATGAAAATAGAACTAACTTATAAATTACAGTAATTTAGGGATAAAAAGAAAAAAGGACAAATCCAATGATCCAATGATTGCTAGGCACATTGACAAAAAGCCAATTGGGGGCAGTCCCCTTCAGCATAAGAGTATCTATTCAAAACAAATGCATTCAAACCCCCACAGTTCAATCAACTATACCCCAAAGTTCATTGTGGATCTTCTTGATGCAGTGTAGGGTCTCTGTAGGCATCTTCATGGTGCCTTCTCCAAACAGGTTCGTTGTCTGGATTCTTAGGAGGTAGCAAATTTCTTATCCTGAAATTACTCTCAAAAGAATTTTTAAAAAATTTTACATTATAGATTATAATACATACATGACCCCCTGATTATAACACATTCCCCCCTGTTTTTTTTACATTGTTTTATTTTTTCCAGATAACATGTAAATGAAAAAATATTAGATGTTGAAAAGACTATTGAAAATTTGTTAATGAGAAGACAAGTTTGACAGAGGATATTAGAAAAGGGGAAAAAGAAAGGAAAAGACCATGGGGAGCTATGCTATTGAGAAAAAACCTTACAGATTTAAAGTCATAAACCTTCCCTTAAATTTCATCCCTTCTACCATTTACCTCCTAACTCCGGAGCTTCAATCAAGGAAGCTTCCATTCCCTGCTCCTATTAAGTGAGGGAGTCACTACTCAAGCTAGAAAGGAGCAGGGGAGAGGAGGAGAGGGGGAAGAGAGAGGGTGAGAGGAGAGGAGGGAAGAGGAGGGAAAAGAAGGGGAGGAGAGGATCATATTTTGGAAAATAGATGTAAAAAGTTGTTTCCATGATCTTCTCTGGATTATACTCCAAGAGTTGAATTCCTTCCCTACCCCTGGTCCCTGCTTTGAGTAATCCCAGCTCTGCCCTTCCCTGTGTACCACACAGGACTGGTATAAGCAAGACATAAGGTAATGAGAGTGAAATGTCTGGTGACCACAGGAGTTGAGAAGTGGAAAGAAAGAGCTTAGAAATCATCTCATAAGACTACCTCAATCTATAGGGGAGGATACTGTGGTTTAGAAAGGTAAAAAAACAGTTTGCACAAAGTCACAAAGGTAACAGGGTCATGATTTGAACCCTGGTCTAAGGTTCAAGCTGCCATCTAATAGGATCTCACTACTTTTCCACTGTCCTTTTGGATTTAGCAAAAGATGTTCATTTTCATAACAATCCTGTGATTATTATTATGCATTATTATATATTATATTATAATGCAAGGGTAATCATCCCATTTTACAGATGGAGAAACTGATGCTTCACAAAGGGATATAATATATAATATAACATATATTATATAAATACATAATATTAAAAAGTCTCCTTTTTCCTACAAAGGAAACACAATTCTTCCCGACACTAAGGTTCATCATTATATTGCTTCCATATTAGCCCTCACTCCACATACTTAATAAGTTGACAAATCTTGCTTTCTCTTTTTCCACGGCATCTTTTACCTCTGATGTCTTTTCTTTATTCACAGTCACTACACCTTATTCTTTGCCTAGATTATTACAATTAAACTCTTAATTGTTGTTCTTAAGTCAAGATTTCCCCTTTCTAATTGATCCTTCCTCTACACAGTTACAAAAGTGACTATCTTAAAGCACAAATTTACTTCTCTTTTTAGTAAATCCCATTGGCTCTCTATTGCCTTTAAGATAAAATACAAACTCCTTTGTTTGGCTCCTAAAGATTGCTACAAACTGACCCTAACCCATTTTTACAGCTTGAATGTACTCTATTTCCCTTTCTATATTCTGCTTTCCAGTCAAACTGTCCTTCTGTTCTTTTCTCACCCAGGACACTGTATGGCACAGTTATGTGTCTTTATACTAACCATCGCTCATGTCATCAATGCACATTCTTCTCAGAATTCCTTATAGCCTTCAAGACAAAGCTCAAGCACTAGTCCTTCTATACCAGTGGTTCCCAAACTTTTATGGCCTACCACCCCCTTTCCTGAAAAAATATTACTTAGCCCCCTGGAAATTATGAAACTATTTATTGAACTCAGAATAGAATATAATACAAAAAAAGTGTGGCCATGACCACTCCTCTGGTTTGCTTTGCTGCAGCACCAGTAGTGCCCACTTTGGGAATCACTGTTCTATACAAAGCTTTACTGATCTCCCTGACATTGATTCCCTTCTCTAACTACTTTGAATTTATTTTGAATATATATATATATACACACATATGTATATATATACACACACATATGCACGCATGTACACACACATATGCATGTGTTGTATGCCCTGATAGTAAATATTCTTTCATTTTTCATTTTTGTATATACACTTAGAATCCAGTTCAGTGACTAGAATATAGTAGTTGTTTAATAAAAGTTTAGATTTTTTTATCATTAATTGGTTAATACTAAAAACTCATTTATCTTTGACATTTAAAATATTATTGGTTTTAATTTTTTATATATTATTTGGTTTAGTTTTGGTGTAGAACCTTTTTTCTTTGAAGGCCATGGAGTTCCTTTCCAAATGAAATTATGCAATTCCCAGATGTACTTCTTCAAGAAAGTATTTCTGATATTTTGGTGTGAATCTTTTGTATAATTTATAAAAACCATCCTGAACCATTTTTCCAAATTTTTTTGTCATCCTGTTCCACACCTAACTTAGCACTGATGTCACCAAATATTAAAGTACAGATTATTTTAATCTGTGATAGCTCTTTTTAAATGATCATCATGAATAGTACAAAATGAATTTACTTGACATCCTATTAAATGATGCTTCCTATTGCCTTTGAAAATATGAGACAACCAACTCTGACAACTCCTTTGTCTCTTCAGGGAGAACCTGGAAGTCATTATTTTATTTACCTGAAATTTCTTTTGGTCCTCTTGTTTCTTTTTTAGACAGTAAGCCAAAATCAAGTAATTTGGTGCCTCTAAAACTCCATCTGGTTGTCCTATGTGAAATTATATTCTAACAATTAAGTTAATGTTTATAGAAAATCTAAACATTATATGATTCTTAAAACTCTCTTGTCCTTCTCTCTATGACTTTACCATTACCATTGCATATGTAAAGTGGAACCATATAAGATTGAGGGCTCTTTTGTATTTTTCTGTATTTCATGAGTTGCCATGTGCAAAAACATTGTCACCAAATGATCACTCTCCTGGTGATTACCTGTCCTATCCTCCCAAAGCAGGTATTGTTTCAAATCCTTTGAAGAATGATTGAAACTGTTAGAGCTTATCTTCTGCTATCCTTACTTGAGAACTCCAGATCACCCATAGCCCATGATGAAACACTGGAATTTAGGAAGTTAGCTTAATTAACTAAAAAGTCAAACTTCTTTCCTTGAGTGTAAGTAGTCCTACATATCTCGAGTTCTTAACATATTCTTCTGTTTTGTTACAAGACAGTTCTTGCAAATTAATTATGTGTCATGTCTCTGACACATGACACTAAACCTCAAAAAGGCAGAAATGTTTTCCTTTGTCTCTCCCTTAATAACTATCAGAACACTTGTAATGGTTTAGGAATTTAACAGATGGTTGAATGAATGAATGAAAGAAGAGGAAGAAAGTTCTCTGATTAATATTTAATTAAATAATTCAAATTACGATTATAGTACCATATCAATATAAGGGGCTTTGATATTAAACAGTTGGAGCAAAATGATTGCTGATGAGAGACTTTGGTATAGTCTTGAATCTTTTCTTGAGAAGCTATTTTTGCTCTCATAAGTTTTATAGTGGCGCTGGTAGGAAGAGAATAGGAAGGTGTGTCATACTAATATATTGAATCACTAAGCATGATGTGGTTGTAATGAAATTCTTAGTGTTCAACTAGGTATAACTTGGAGATTTCAATTTGCTGGTTTGAGATTCCAGTTTTAGTGATTCTGAAGAAAAAGATGGTCTTATATGTTATCATCAGTTTGTCCATGCAGAAAATAAGGTGGAAATAACCTTCAAATTTTTCATACTTGTTCAAGTCCTAGGAACAATGATGATTATACCTCTTTTGCCTTGGGATACACTTAGCCTTGGTGTTCCTCTAATCCAGTGATTCCCAAAGTGGGTGCCACCACCCCCTGGTGGGTGCTGCAGTGATCCAGGGAGGTAGTGATGGCCACACTTTTTTTTGTATTACATTCTATTCTGAGTTCAATAAATAGTTTCATAATTTCCAGGGGGCACTAAGTAATATTTTTTTTCTGGAAAGGGGGCAGTAGGCCAAAAAAGTTTGGGAACCACTGCTCTAGTCTTTTGGTGAATGTAGTCACTTTAAATACTTTCTCCTTCAAGTCTATATATATTGAGTCACTGGGGAGAATGAAATGCATGAATTAGTCTAAAAGATGTGCATAAAAGATATTTGAGTACATATAAGGAGGGGACTTGATTGTTTTCTACAAAGCCAAAAAGTCTTTCCCAGAAGATTTCCTACATAGTAAGGGATTACCACAATTTTCCCGGCTGACATTCTAAAGTTCTCCTTTGATAACAGGAGTTAACCTGTTTCACCAACACATTGAAACACTTTGGAAAAAATAAGTTAAAATTTTCCACCTCTTTTTGATGAGGCTAACTAAGCATGATCCAAGATGGAAAAGTGCTTTACACTATTCTTTATAGCTATTTCTTGAAGCTTGGCCCTTGTTTGTAAGTCTGTGAGCCAAAATAGTTCTTGCTAAAGGAGGTAGTAATGATAATTGTATGTTGTGTTTACATTTGGGCCTTGTGGATATTTTAAAGGATTTTCTACTAAAACTACTGGAGGGTTGGGGGATTAGAAGTATGAGAAATGACTGATATGAAGAAGGATAGATCTTAGCTACTTTAGAAAATAAGAGATGTCAGTTTGCAAGTCTTTCTTTTAAAATCCTTAGTTTGCAAAGGAGAATTGAAGATATTAAAGACTGATCCACTATAACCTTAATTTAGTATTTTAGACAACATTATCCTGAAGAAATAGACTAAAAGTCAGTTACAAAATGGCACTAGCTTGGTATGCGAATTGAGAGAACCAATTAGATGCTATCTCATGAACAATTACTCCATCTTGTGCTGCTCTGTGTATTATGCTCCATTTTGGTTTTCTTCAAATCTTTCAAGAGAAAATTGATGGTATAAGGCATCTATTGTTCCATAAAAGGCAAAAAAAATTAGCAAGTCTCAGTTCTAGGAAAGGAAATAACTCAAAACCTACTTGCACTCTTCCAATTTGAGAAATCCATTCAATTAGAAATTAAATCACCTAATTTTGTGTTGTGGTTTTAACTTATTAATTGTTTTCTTTTAAATGCATGAAAATCTCTCTCTTTTTGTATCCAGGATTCAGTACTAAGCTGAGACCTGATCTCAATTTGTTATGCAATTAGCATATATTGCTTAATAAATCAATATGCCTAGAAGCACAAACCTTTGTTTCCTCAGTTATTTCAGCTTTTACTTGTCATAGTCCATTAAGTGTGTCTTTTCATAATTTGGTTTTCATGTCTATCTTCAAGAACACATGACAACCTACCTTACTAAAGAAAATAATTCATTATTAAGATTTATAATGCATATTTAATAAATAGTTACTATGAACTTTATGTATCTCATGATTTTCCCTCAAAGTGCCTCATATGTCTCATCCAGATTTTATGCCCTTAGCTGAGAAAAAATACAAGGTATTTTGCTTCTGTATTTCTTTTATCAGTTTCTGACTCCTTGATACTTATGTTTTTTCAACAGTTCTGGAGAGAAATAAAGGAGTCACACCAACCAACTATTATTAGAGTCTTTATCTAGGAGAAGGTGCTAGTAGTTGTTTTAAATGCTATCTAGACAAAGGGCATTTTTATGGGAGGGCAGAAAGGAGGTGTTGTCACCAGAACTGTTTAGTGAGAACTGACACTGAACTAATTTGGGATTTTGACTTATTCATAGTTCAGGAGTGGCATAGATGTAAACCACATCTTTGGTTTTTGACTTAGTGAAAATCTCAAGTGATTTTTCTGAATAAGAGAGATTCTGAGGTGCAACATTATCCTTGTTTTCCACTGGGACTCTGTCTACATAATTTAGGGGATAAGAAATTGACAAGAAAAAAAATTGAAGCAAAAATAATTGGCTTTATTTCATACGCAATTCAGCACCCTCTAGGTATTTATTGAAACTTTTATTTCAGTATAGTGTACTGTGGTTTAGATGAGAGATTTCATACGGACCATTTCTTAGCAGACCTAAAGCTAAGGAAAACATTATAGCTGCACTCCAACAGTGGAATAACTGAAGAACCTTAAAAGCATGTCTGAATCTTCATTCATGGGACCATAAAAGCCACCTTAGAGATCATCTAGTCTTATAACTTTACAGAAAAGGACATTGAGACCCAAAGAATTGAAATGACCTGCCCAAGGTCACATGGTTTATAAATGCAAGGAAGTAAGTGTTCTTATGCAGAATAACTACTGATTTTCAGATCCTTAAGAGCAATTTTGTATACCTGGAAAGGTAAGGATGAATATAGAATATGTGCTTATTTGTTCCCAAAGGCCCTAGAATGAAGGACTTTATGCGCAGGACTCAGCTATATTTTCACTAGAAAATAACACTGGATTCTGAGTCAAAAGGTTTGGATTTGAATCCCAGTTCTGTTATTTATCAATTTTGTGACATAGAGAAATTACTTTATCTCTTTGAGGGTCAGTCCCCTCTTTTGTAATATGAAGGAATTAGAGTTGGACTTCTAAGGACTTCTAGATGTAGTGCTGTGACTCTTTCTGTTAGTCTATTTTCCCAGCAATAGGTTTTAGAGGAATTTACCCCAAGAATTCCTAAAAAGAGTTTTCCTAAGAGAGCTCACATAGTTAGAGAAATGAACGGTTTGATAAATTTAGAGATTCTCAACAAATTGTGTTATTGTTCCCCTCAAACAAATAAGAATCAAATCTGGCCTCAGACACTTCCCAGATATGTGACCCTGGGCAGGTCATTTAACCCCCATTGCCTACCCTTACCACTCTTCTACCTTGTAGCCAATACACAGTATTGACCCCAAGACGGAAGGTAAGGGTTTTTAAATTTTACATATATATATATATATATATATATATGAAATATGATGAATAAGATAAAAGAGCAAAAATCAAAATAGGAAAAAGAAAAGGAATTCCTGCAAGGTCACTCATACAGTAAATTAAAAGGAAAAAAGCATCCAAGGCTGCACTATTTGTTCAACACCTGGCTACTCCCACATTAGCTCTGAAATGTGGGCCCCTTGTAAAAGGTTGGCTAGTCAAGAAAGCTTAAGCAACCATAAAATAGAGAAGATCTTTCTAAAGCCTCTACTAATTTTGCCAGAGTCCATCATTCCTGTCTTTGGGGTTTCTCACTGTGGGCTCTTCTTTCAGAATGGTACCTACAATGGCTCTGCTTCAAATAATGTTTACAACTATGTACAGGTAGAAGGAAAAGTCAATAAATAATTACACCAATCACTTCTAGTAGAGTTTTTTTTTCCATTTATAATCATCTACTCCTTATCAGTTAGAAGTTCTGCATTTAAAAGGCCTTGAAAATAATAAGAAAAATATTCTTGATTCAATGAAATACTATTAGATAAAAGATTCCTAAGAAATATACCAGAAGGTGATTCTTCTATAATGTCCCAGAAATGAATATGAAACTGGTATAGGACTCCAAGAGAGGTTAGAAAACCTTAACAGAGTCTTGAAGAAAGAGATAAGTAGTGAACTAAAAAATTGGAACAGAGAAATTGGAGACATTAGAAAAATACTGGACAACCTTTAAAAACTAAAATAAAACTTATAAGTTCATAGATGTAACATCATAGTAACTTTATTTAGAAAATATTGTAAAATAAATGAAGTAACTATAATGAAAAAATAATTTATAAAAATGGGGAATGGGAAGCAAATTTTAAAATAATCAGTATCACAAAAGAATGTGATAAAACAACAAATCTGAAAGCCACATTTCAAGAAATTATTAAAAAAAACTGCCCAGTACATCAATTGAGGATGGCTCAACAAGTTCTGGTATATGTTTGTAATGGAATATCATTGTGTCATAAGAAATGACAAATAAGATGATCACCAAAAAAAAAAAAAGTCAGGAAAAGATTCTATGAGGTGAGACAAAATAAAATGAGCAGATCCAGGAGAAGACTGTTCACATTAACAACAATAATGTATGATGATCAACTGTGAATGACAACTATTAGCAACAAGGGAAGGAAGGCTCCAGGACAACTCCAAAGGATTCATGAAGAAAAAGGAAATCCAACATCTTAGAAGAAATAGACAGAGATTTAATGCATATTGAAACACATCATTCTTCACTTTATTTCCTCCATGACATTTTCCCTAGTGTAAGCAATATGTGTCTTTTTCACATGATGAATATGTAAATATCTATTTTACACATGTGCAAACTATATCATATTGCCTAACATTTTGGGTAGGGGGAGGTGTAGGAGGGAGAGAGAGAATATGGAATGAAAAAGTAATAAAACAATCATCAAATATTGTACTATGTAATTTGAAAAAAACAAATTAACTGAAAAAAAAGAACCAGAGGACAAAATACAGGTTCATAGCATCTAATAGTACTTAGCCGACCACTCCACACTCCAACAGAAACTTCTTATACAAAACTTGCAGAAATATAATGGCCATCTTCCAGACATTCCATATCAAATAAAAATACCATAAACAGCTATTAAAATTGGTCAAATACCAAGAAATCGTATTAGAGCCATGTAGCAAATGTAAGAAAAGAAAAAAAGTTTGAATAGGATATACTGAAAACGATTTGACTTGAAATCAAGAATAATATACTATCAAATTCAGTATAATCCTATGAAGGAAGAGAGTGAGAGAATAGACATTTTTTCAGAAATGACAACATCTAAGCCTTTTTTTTTCAGAAAGCCTGGAAAGTGACTGAAAGCCAAAGACTAGAGATGAAAGAAACTTAAGAAAGATAAAGAAGTGTGAATGGTTCAAAAGGTTTACGTGATGAGCCTGAAATAAGAATAAAAAGTTTTCTTCCCCTTGGAGATCCAATATCTCTAAGTACAAAAGGTTAAAAGTCAAACTATTGACTTGGATGTTTAAATCAATCCCAGTAACAACAATAAAAGAAATAATGGCAAAAACAGGAAAGGAAGAGGAAGAAAGCTAGTATTTCATATATCTGAGGAGAATATTATTCTAGAGGAGAATGTTTGACTGTTATCAATATAGCTATAGGGATGAGGGTTGGAGAATATTATGAAACAGGGAAAGGAATAGTATTCCTTTTGTGATTTGAATTGTCCACCTATGATCAACCCCCAAAAGCCTCCTACCTAAGGCTTTGGGATATTCTTGTTGAGTATTTACTCTTTATACACAATAGGAAGCTAATCAAACATTGGGTCATTTAGATGCCTGCCATGGAGTGCTTATTATAGACCAGGAGATGGTGGAAAAAAGATATTTATGTGGTTTCTTTGAATCTTCTTTTGTGGCTTAGAGTGAACAATCAATAGTATCTGGGATATATATCAACCTGACCAAATTTATTCAGAGCCTAAATTTTCATGGTAGGGTGGACAGAGTTTAATTTGGCTTTTATCTTTTTTTAAATATTCATTTTGATTCATTCCTATTGTGTGGATGGCTGGAGATACTGTAGTCTGTTTCCACATCTCCCTATTTTGGCTCCAGTACATAGAGAGCTAAGTCACCTATCTTAACTGTGAAAACTTTTTGATTAGGTGATAAGATTATTCCTACCACAGAGTTAGGGGAAAGGAGAAGATTTAGATACATGAGCTTGTCTTTCTGGAACTGAAGCTAGCTCCCAGACTTCTCCCAAGAAGACAGAATTCCCTTTATTACACAGCATATAAAAGGATGTTTTATGCTGGTGGTTTTATATTATTTGATGAATAAAATAATATAAAGAAAAAGTACAGTAAAGTGAGGAACCAGGTTGGAAAAGGGAATATGTATAGGGGAATCTAAAAAAAAGCATGATGTTATGGAAGGAATAGTATCAGGAGACTGGGAAAGGAGGAAAGGGAAAGATATTTTAATATGGAGAAGAAAATCCATGTAAAAATCATAAGCATGAATATTAATGGAATCATTCATTAATATTGCTCCATAATTTTAGTCATTTTAGGCATGTCCAAATATTCAATATCTTGTTAGGGGTTTTCTTGGCAGTGGGACTGGAGGTGGTTTGCCTTTTTTTTTTTTTATGATCTCATTTTACAGAGGAGGCAACCACTGTGACACTTAGCTTCTCCCATGAATGGGATCAGCTCACCTATAAAATAGAGAATAGTGGAAAGATATGGGGTGATTATGTTGCACAGTTGATAGAGCAACAGAACTGGAGTCAGGAAGACTCATTTTCCTGAGTTCAAATCTGGCCTCAGAAATTTACTAGCTGTATGACCCTGGGCAAATCACTTAACCCTGTTTGCCTCAGTTCTTCATCTATAAAATGAGCGGAAGAAGGAAATGGCAAACCACTCTAGTATCTCTGCCTAGAAAACCCCAAATGAGGTCACAAGGAGCCATACATGACTGAAAAAAAATTGAACAACACAGTGGCAGAATAGATTAGAAAGCAAAACCCAGGAATTTGTTCTTTACAAGAAATACAAGCAAAGAATAAAGATTCATAAAGACTAAAAATGAAGTATTGGAGTAGATTTTATAATGGCTCAGTCAAATAACAAAAGAACATAATTAAGAGTACCACTCCCAGGTATTTTTTTTCTGAGATTAAAAGGATGAGTTGCTTTTTTAAACCTCTAGAACAAATATCTTGTGAATTAATTTAAGACAACCTCTAATTTTTAAGTTGTGGCTTTTGAAAAAAAATCTGGGTAAAATACTACATATAAACATTTAAACTATTTGCATATTTTAGACATTTTTGTCATCTTATATATAATTTTACTTCATATTAGACCTTGAAAAGTATTTTGATAATTAGTAATCCTTTCAATACTCCCTCTAATGATAGATATCATACCCCATTCATTTCTGCCCGTCCTGGATATTTCTTGTCCACATTCTCACAAAAATTTTTCATAGGGAGTTCAACCAATATTCTGATAGAATTTTTCTAGGTCTCTTGACTTTGTGTGAATTCAGAAGAGTAATGGAACATGTAAGGTGCCCATTGATTATCCCTCTATTTTAATGTATGACTGATTCACTTCTATTCTGGATACACACACACACACACACACACACACACACACACCCTTTTGGTCTTCTCTTGTGCCATTATTGTTTCATAAGGTCTTCTTTCAACTCATGTCTACAAGTGACTCTGTTGCACTTTGTGCCATCCTCAGTTTTAATTCTACAGTGCCTCTTGTATTCTGTGACTTGCAAGAATTACACTAGCCCAGTGGTTCCCAAACTTTTTTGGCCTACTGCCCCCTTTCCAGAAAAAATATTACTTAGCGTCCCTGGAAATTAATTTTTTTTAAATTTTAATAGCAATTAATAGGAAAGATAAATGCACCTGTGGCCATCACCACTCTGGATTGCTGCAGCACCCACCAGGGGGCGGTGGTGCCCACTTTGGGAATCACTGCACTAGAAGAATATTGTTTCTAAAATATGAGCCTTTGTCTCAAGGAGGCACTTAGTATAATTAAAAGCATAAATTTTTTCAAAGATAATCAATAGGCGGCAACTGGGTAGCTCAGTGGATTGAGAGTCAGGCCTAGAGATGGGAGGTCCTAGGTTCAAATCCGGCCTCAGACATTTCCCAGCTATGTGACCCTGGGCAAGTCACTTGACCCCCTTTGCCCACCCTTACCACTCTTCCAACTATGAGCCAATACACAGAAGTTAAGGTTTTAAAAAAAAAAAAAGATGAAAGATAATCAATAACATTTCAATTCTAGGCCCACTTCATTGTTCAAACAAAATATCTTCCAAGAAATGACATAAAGACTTTTATTTCTCTAGTATAAAGAATCTTTAGATGAGGAAATTCCTTTTACTAATATAGGTATATATCTATTTTTGTAGTTTTTAGCAAGTTTCCTAGACTGCTAATAAGTTAATAATTTGCACAAGTTCATTTAGTAAGTATGTGTTAGAGGCAGAAGTTAAACTCAGGTCTTTTTTAATCCAAGATGCCATCCTATTGAGGGCACTTGTTTTATTTGAATAGATTATTCATCCACACATGTCATATTTTGGCAATACATATTCTTCATTGACTTGTTATTTTTGATGCTTATTGTTGCTGTTTTTCTCTGGATAGTTGCATAGAAGCTTTAGAACCTCAATATTTTAGTGTTTTTTTTTTCTTCTCTGTCACAAGTTTTACAATATTCCAGAGTTTGATGTAATTGGTATACAGTAATTTGTAACAATAGTTATAACTTTGTCTAATGAATCTTCAATTATTAATATTAGGGAATAAAGCTTATAGCTTTATGTATCAACAAAAATTATTGCTGTTGTGATGAAGGGAATCCAATGAAGGATACAAAATAAAGAGGGAAACTGTTGATGGAGATTTCCTTTTGATAGTCTTATTCTCAGATTCAAATTAGAAAATGAAACATGACTGATAAGTGACTGGAAGGTCTGTGCCCTTTGACCAAACAATCTCAAAGCTGAATATTTCCCCAAATAGAGTAAACCACAGACAATTTCCACATATGCCAACATATTGAAAGCAGCATTTTTGTTACTAGAAGGGATTGGAAATAAAGTAAGCATCCTTTACTTGAGGAAGGCCTAAGCAAATTATGGTGCTCAAATATCATCGATTATGTATTATAGTATTGTAATGGAATATGTGTAGCATACTATGTGTAGAATACCACGTCTAAAATACAAAAGAAGTAAAATATGAAGCATTTAGAGAATAGGAAGATTTATATTAAATGATACAGATTGAACTGTTTAGAACTAGGAAAACAATATTCACACTGATTACAATAGGAATAAAAATAAAATATATCTGAACTCTGTGTAATTATAATAACCAAGCTTATATTGAGAGAAGAGAGGAAAGATGGTCTTTCGCTTCTATCACTGGAGAGGCTGGGACAATTTGTGGAAATCTGAATATGCTTTTGAACACGGTCCATGTATCAGCTGGTTTTGCTGGACTTTTTTTTAACATTATTTTATATGAACAAAAAATGGAACAAGTGTTCATTAAGCCCCTACTATGTACCAGGTACTGTGCTAACTATAAATATTCTCTCATTTGATCCTCACAACCTGGTAAGTTAGTTATTATTTCCCTCATTTTATAGTTGAGGAAACTATCGGAGATGCAATTTTAATGACTTGCCTTTTCTCACACATCTAGTAAGTATCTGAGGGGAGATTAGAACTTAGATCTTCCTGATTCCAGGTCCAGTGCCCCTTCCTATGCACTATTTGACTTCTTGTAGGGAAGGAAAACTCACAGGGTAGATTGAGGAAAGAGTTAATTCAGGGATATAGATGATGTCAAAACCAAGTAAAATAAAAACCCTCTAAAAAAAAGAAAATATATTCATGGAATTTTATTAAAGTTTTAATGTTTGAAAGGCAGAGTAGGCTCCCAAATGGACCCTCAAGAACTTATGGGGTCCTGAGAAAGAGTCCTTAATAATACTTGATAATGGTATTTTTGGTGATAGTAGACTAGCCATCTTTTCTAAGTTTTGCTTGGGAGACCTTGAATTTGCTGATACACTACTATAAAAAATACTTAAGCTATTTATTCTGGCTCACTGGAATAGAAAATGTTTGATTTTATAAAACATAAAGTATTACATCACTCCACTAGCATGATTAGGGATTAGGTTGTTTGGATTACCTGAGTTTCTGAGAAAATGTCTGTTTTTATAATACAGCTGGTGAGAAAAGAAGACACCTCTTCATGAATACAATAACCTGCCCAAAGGGTATAGGCTTTTAGTCATTCACAATTACATAGTTTAAATTCAAAAACAGTTTTAGAAGTTCAGCATTTTACTAACCATAGATCTTCTATTAAGTAATCAGACCATAAATCCCAGTGTTTTCACATTTCTTAAGAGACTTCAAAAACAAATGAGGAAAAATTCACAGAGTTTAAGGTGACTGATGATTTGAGTTAATCATAAGTCTGAAAAGAAAAAAAAATTCAAAGGAAATCTTCCCAAAGTGAGAGAAGTAGAAAGTTTGAGAAGTCAATGAGAGATGATATTTAAACAGTTACATAAATATACAAGAAATAAGAGGGGATTCTGAAAATAATAAAGCAGTGATTCCCAAACTTTTTGACCTACTGCCCCCTTTCCAGAAAAAATATTACTTAGCACCTCCTGTCACATACTATCACCACCCCCTTACAGTTATTCACCGCCTCCAAATGCACGTGTGGCCATCACCGCTTCCCTGCATCTATGCAGCACCCACCAGGGGGCGGTGGCGCCCTCTTTGGGAATCACTGTAATAAAGCATCATTATCATTGAAATATATGTTAAAGACTAACCTGAGAAAGGTTTAAGGGTGTATTAATTAGACATGTGATTCTTAAACTACTTCTATATCTCTTAGCATTCAGATTAAACCTAGACCAAAAGCAAAACTCTTTTTTTCCATCAAGAGGAAAAATGTTTTTTTTTCTTTTAAAGTGGTTTATTATAAACAATGGTAAATATCAGTTTGAGTAATTAAACTTACTTTCTAAATGTTTACTTTCAGATAAATTAATCGTAATCTACAAACTATCAAAAACATTTTAGTAGCTCCAGTCTATTTCCATTAGAACTTTTCTTTGTCCATTCTCTTACTTTTTATACAATTTGTTAGAGAACTCTTTCTTCCTTTTCGTTCTTTATTATATCATAATGTTCTTTCCAAATTTCATTATAATCATTCCCTTTGTATAGGACACTTAAGTTCTTCCCAGATTTTGTTTTTTGCATTCACAAATAATGCTGCTATGAAATTTTTACAACCAATAGTTCATTTTTAAAATAATGATTTCAAGGAATATTACCAACAAAGGAATTATGATGTCAGTTTCAGTAATGTTTACCAGTATACTACTGGTTTGCTCTCCATAAAAATATTTGACAAATTTGCTATTCTTTCTGGAATGAATGAGTATACCTGTTGCTCCCAAAGCATTCAGTTATATTGTTTTTGATTTTTGCCAATATGCTAGATGTGAGGTGTTTTTTCAAAGTTGTTTGAATTTGTATTTCTTTAATAATTATTTAAATGGCGCATTTTTCAAAAGATTTTATTAGGAATTTGAACTTTCTCTTTGGAAAATTTGTCTTTTTATATCCTTTAACTATTCATCATTGTGAACTTAACATTGTCACTGTAAATTGTTAACAGGTCCTTCTATTTTAGAAGTCAAGTTATGGCGATATTTGTCATAATTTTTTCCAACTTCTTATTTTTTCTCTTTAAATAAATTTTCTTGGGGCAGGTAGGTAGCACAATGGATAAAGTGCTGGGCCTGGAATTGGGGAGATCTGGGTTCAAATCTGACCTCAGACACATCCCAGCTGTGTGACCTGGAGCAAGTTACTTAAGGATTGTTTCTATCCCTTATTGCTCTTTTGACTTAGTAAGGATTTTAATAAAAAAGAATAAATAAATGTGTTTTCTTTAGGCTGAAAGCACACTGGAAAGCTTCTGAAATTTACTGAATTGAAAGAAAAATCAAAGAGTTAATTTAAATGCCCTGGTTGATAAGAAATTTGTTCTATTTTCCACTGTGAATAGAGTAGCCATTCAATTATTGTCTTTATGTCCTCTTTTTTTGTCCTTAAAGATTATAATTAGTATAAAGCAATGCCTTTCAAAATGAATTTCTTATAAAATATGCCACTTAATGTACTCAAAACAGACATGCATTTTTGGACATGATTAATAAGAATAAGAATTAATTAATAAGAATTTGTTTTCCTAGACTATGTAGATATGCATTGAGTATTAATTTTCCTAGCTGTTGCATAGAGGAAGGGGCTATTAAAGAGAGAGAGAGAGAGAGAGAGAGAGAGAGAGAGAGAGAGAGAGAGAGAGAGATTACTTTTTTTTAACAAATAACTTAAAAATAAAAACATTCAATAAAAAATGTAGAAACCTAATTTTTTTTTGAAGATTTTAAAAATAACAATCCTTGGATTCTTTTTTTCCTACTTCAGATATTTTGGATGGTAAATCTAATAAAAGTCTCAAAAAGTCTATCAGATAAGCTGACTAAGTGTTGCTAAGTCATTTTCTAGTTAAATTATAATTACCTTTAGTCACACATTATGCTATATTTATATGTACTCTTTCATCTTAGGATCTTAAAATGTATTTTGAATGTTTCCTTATATGTCCACATAAAACCTCAATAACTTGTTTAGTTGGTAAGCATTTCTCATATTTTACAGATGGAATATCTATAATGTTAAATGGGGTCTAGAGATTAAATAGCTTCAGTCAAGACACGCTCTGAGTCAGGAGGAAAATAAGCATAAATCCCACCTTTTTTCATTCCCTTGCCAGTGGTGTATCTACAAAGAGATTGGGTCATGCTCTAGCTTTATTGCTATTGAAACATGATTTTGATACATTTGAAGTATTCTTCATTGAAGTCTTCTGATGACATCAAGATGACTCTGAGTTCTCAAAGGCTTTTCTGAGATGGAAAGATTTCAGATGAAACACAGCAATGGTCATAATATAATGAATTTAGATCTAGAAAGAACTTCAAATATTTTCTAGTTTAATTCCCTTAATTTATTGATGTGAAAAATTCAGGCCCAGGAAAGGTAAATGATTTATCCAAGATCATTCAGTAAACATTAGAGATAGAAATTGGACCTAAGCATCCTGACTCTAGAGCAAAGGCTCTTTCCATCTATAATCCCTTTGCCCAGTTCCATCATTTAATATAATATTATATAAAATGGTGGAACTAGAATGGAATATACATATTATATATATATGCATATATATACACACATATGTATATAATATATATGGAGATAGGGAAAGAAGTAAAGAGAGAAAGAAGGAAAAGAAAGGAGAGAAAAGAGAAAAAGAATGAGAGAGAAAGAAATGAAGAATAAGAGGAAATAAGGAAGGGAGGAAGGGAGGGAGGAAGGAAGGAAGGAAGGAAGGAAGGAAGGAAGGAAGGAAGGAAGGAAGGAAGGAAGGAAGGGAAGAAAGAATGAAGGAAGGAAGGAAGGGAAGAAAGAATGAAGGAAGGAAGCAAGGAATGTTGATTCAAGAAGATTAAATGATTTGCCTAAAGTAGTAAGCATCAGAAAGCAGGATTCTGGGTCAACTCCTCTGATCCAAAGGCAGTGCTCATTTCACTCTCCAATGACCATCCTGCCTTAGTGAAGAGGGGCTTATCACCAAAAGGCTGGTCATCAAGTGGTGACTTGTTTGTTTATAGCAACTCATAAAACATTTAACTAAGATATGGAGGAGTTAAGAACTATAATGGTAGAAGGATTATTTATAATATTGAGATAAAAAATATTTTAGAGCATCTAAATATTCACATAATCTGGTCACTATCAAGCAACTGTATTTAGGAATATATTTCCTTTCTAAAATGTTTCCATATTCTTACATGACACATGTGAGCACTAAAATGAACTTTTGGTGACAAGTATGAATCTCTATCTGGGAATAAACCTTTTCTCAAAGTCAAACATGAGAGATTTTAAATCCACCAGCAATATATTTTTATGGAAATGTCTTCTGAGATCCTAAATTTTTCATCAAGAGATGGGAGTAAAAAAGGAATTTTCTTCTGAAAATCTAAATTTAGGACATTGGCATTAGTTGCATTGTAGTTGTCAAATGACAATTTAATTCATGCCAAATGTGAAGAAGTAAACTTTGCCCAAACATGACCAGTGAGCTTCACAAATAGTTCTGCTCCACAGTCATGTTATTGTTTATTAAGTGGCTCCAGTAATCAGCAGTAAGTCAGAATAAAAGTTTTAGCAAGAGACAAAATTTCTCATGTTTCACAGTGTCATATTTCACCCTGCCCAATTACTTTATTGAAGAGACCTTATAAATATGAGTAGACATACAACTGGTGATAGCTTACTTGTTAAGTCAATTAATCAATCAATCAACAATCATTTATTAACTGCCTACTGTGGTACTAGTTGTCTGGAATACAAAGAAAAATAGTAAACAGTCCCTGTCCTCAAGGAGCTTATATTCTATGGATCCTATCAAGTTGCCCCAAGTTCATAAAACTCACTTTTTGATAGATTTAAGATTTTTTCCGAAGCATTTTTCATGTATTATCTCATTTGATACTCACAATAACTCCATGATGCTAGTGTTATTTCTACCCCCATTTAATAGAAATTTAGACTAGGAGAAGTTACAAGATTTATCCAGGGTCACAAAGCTAATAAATATCAGAAGTGAAATTTGAACCCAGGACTTCCTAATTCCTAGACTAGAGTGGAAACAACATGGCATAATGAAAAGACTGAAGGTTCTATAGCCAGTGAATCATGGATCAAATTCCTCTGCATGATGCTTACTATTTATATGACATTGACCAAGACTTGTAAATTCCCTGGATCTTTTTATCTATAAAATGAAATAGTTGTATTGAATGGCCTTTAAAGTCCCTTCCAGTGCTAGATCCTGTAGTCCTGATACTGAGATTATCAATTAACAAATGACAATTGCAACTGAATGTTGTCAGGTAAGGGGGAAAGATTTAAGATGCTGTCAAAAGGAATGAAAAGGGGACAGAGTTAAATCTTCCCAGATCACATCTATTTTCATCCAGAGGCAAAACTTTCTTCAAGGATTTCCTTTTTGTTCATGGTGGTTCTTTTGTACAAAGGAGTTCTTTAGAGGTTTTCTTCTTTTCCCCACTACCCTTTGCTCTAGTTGAGATGAAAATTTTAATTACTTAATTGGTCACACCTCTTTTAATATTAGGTTTATTTATCTGGAGCAGAGGTCATGGAAATATCAAGCCTACCACCTGCTTTTTTACCACTTGGGTCCTAAGAATGCTTTTTTTTTTTTAACATTTTAAATACAATAAAATTGTATTTTAAGATGTTAAAAAATAGCAAAAGACAAACATTCTTAACTCAAGAACTGTACAAAAAGGCTTGAGGCTAGATTTGGCCTCATAGTTTGCCTCCTTAATCTAGAAGCAAAAAAGAAACTTCAGTTCTGCCTTTGGGGAGATATTTTTATCAAAACATTAAAACTAATAAAATCATAACATAATAACAATACTCCTAAGTCCACAAATTAAAGAGAATCTTTAGCTATTGATAAGAGATATGATTCTCTGCCCTAGTGAATAGTGGTGAATTCCAGCACCAAAGTCTTCTCTGCTTCAAGACAAAATACATTTCATTATTAACTATAGATTTTTTTTGTAATGAGAAAGTTAAAATCAGAATAAAACATAGTTTAAAGTAATGAAGGAAAGCAAATTATAGATACCTGATTAATGAGGACAGTAAGAGTATAATAACAATGTCTTTCCAGAGTTTCCCCAGCCTTTTGGAGAGAAAAAGTTCATCCACTTTTCTAGCCAACATGTACGTCTTCATAAATGGAAGCTTAGCCATAGGACCCAGCATTAAGATTAGGGAGCCATGTCTCTATATAATCACCACTGTTGTGTTTTGTCTTTTTTCTTAGGTTCAGGGGGAAGGTTAAAAGTGTGAAACACTGTTAATTCTACTCTAACCTGAGTTAGAAAGAGGTGAGATAGAAGAAGGGGTTTATTCCTTCTGAAGTACAAATGGTTCCTTTTGAACTATTTTAGCCTGTCAATTTGTCCCTGTCAAAGTAATGGTACAATAAGTCTTATACATATTAGTATTTCTATTTTCCAGGTGAAGGTTCAGAGAAGTTAGATAGCTTGCCCTTGCTCACATAGCTAAGCCAATCCCTTTGTTCCTATTCTCAGAGGAAAAGATTATGCAGTTGATTATAATTATCTCATGGTGGAGTCCTGATGGTTGAAGATAAATGTCAGATTCTTGCACTTTTGAATACTTCTGTACTTTCTCAAAAAGTAATCTCAATTACTTAAGTTTTTAAAAGACATACTATATTGTTTATATCAGTGACTTTAATAACAGCTCATACAGATCAGATAAAACAATATTTTAATTAATCAGATAAAGCCATATTAAACAAAAATCCATCAAATATCTAGCCAAGCCCAATAATAAATTTGTACCCATCAGCAAAAGAGCAGAACCAACAGATCTAAATTTTTCTAGCTGACAGAATTTTAGTATTGGATATATCCTTACAAATCATCCACTTCCAAAGTCCTCACTTAATAAATGAAGAATCTGGGCCCAGAGATCATTCGTGGCTCAGTTGTGAAGGAGCTGGCTATAGGTTCCATAACTGACTCCCAGCAGAGTCCTTTCTTTCTAGAGCACCATCACTAATTATCACCTGACTGGAAAGAGCAGGGAACAGCTCTCCTGAATCACTGACTCTGTAGAGAATTGAGTGATTTAGAAGAGATTATGTTAATGCTGCAGACAGCAGGCTTCCCCCAAGCAGCTCCTATTCTTCTCCCTTACCCAGGAAGAAATTTAGAATTAGTTTGAAGGAGAGTAAATGCTTTTTATGAAACTATGAATGATAGTGATTGAGCAACATTAAAGATTTATGAGTAGTTTATTATTCCCCATTCTAGTTACAATGATGGAGGTTCAGTCTTTTATCTTTTAGAGGGCTAGATACATAACATGATTTTTCTGGCCTGAAGCCCAGAGATGCTTCTATAGGGATTATCAGTCTAGAAGTTCTTCAGAAATCAATCTAATTCTACCTGGGACTGAATGAATGTTATTATGCTTATTATTCCTCTGAGGGATTTGGAATGCTACCAAAAGGATTAAAATGACTTTTATTAATCATGTGTTTTTTAGTGAGGGCAAGAGGAAATTTAAGAAGCTCATCTTTAGAAATTTGAAAAGAAACTATCAGCTTCATTTGGCACTAGTCTAAAGAACATAGATGGATATATCCTAGAGTGGAGACCTGAAAGGCCATTTGGTCCAACCAATATCTGAATGAGAATCCATATCATACATACTATACCCAACAAGTAGGTATCCAGCTGTCAACTTGGAATATAGAAAGCCCCAAACTTGTAGCCACCTGAGATCTGAAAACCCCCAAGTTTAGTTAGCTTGAAAGTTGAAGACCTCAAGTTTGACCTTGTCACTTGAGAATTTCTCCTGGAAGGAAGTCCCAACTTCACAAGTTTTAGACAAACAATAGACCTTAAAGTACTTTAGGTGGAGCTAGCAGTCTTAATCAGGTGTGAAGTACCCTTCTTTTTGTCCTAGTAGTTTCTCCCTTTGTGTCAAAGTCCTTTCTAAGGTTGCTTTGCCCTGCCCTTGGTTTTTCCCTTTTGTGTCCATTGCAAAGCATCAGCCTCTCCCTGATAATTCTGTCTAGGACTCCTCATTTTCTTTGTAACCATTGTAAAGCCAGTCAACTATACTCTCCCATCCTCAGTTCCCCAAGAGGTATAAATTCTCCAGTTATCTTGGTTCCTCGGTGCTGTCAATCTAACCCAGTTGACACTACCAAGGGTCTGTAACCAGATTAGTCAGAGTCAAGGGTCTCTGTGTGGGTTTTGAACCTGTAACTCTTTGTGGTGGCTTAAGGAAACTGTGCCACACTCCTCTCCTGATTAAAGATGTGGTTTTTCTGACTATTTAATAGTTCTGTGTTTTTTCCAGTTTAACACAGGTATTGCTTGGCAACTTCTGAAGACAGATAACCTCTAAAATTCCTTTCACCTCTAGGTGTATTATATTACAGAACTGAATTAAATGCAGACCAAGTTCATATTGGAGCTCTTCAGGAAAATTTTTCTCTCTTTTCTTGAAAGCAGGAGGTGACCCTTACCTCTGGTGGGTCCTGTTATCGCTAAAGATCTGTCCTGTCCATCCATGATCCTATAGAATAAAAGGGGGACTGATAGTCAAGAAAGAAGTGGAATGGGATAGAGACAAAATATGGTTAGTTTCAAAGACATTGGTTTATGGGACCAAGATTACCTAATAAGACCTCTAAAAACCAGGGCATTTTCCTTATTGTTTTTTTAGTTTTATTTAGTTTGTTATTTAGTTCTAAAATCCTCCAATTCTTCATCATGGTTGGGACCTGATTGCAGGTTGTAAGGAAAGGTTGTAACAACTCTTGGGAATCTGGAAAGGCTCTGAGCCTGGCCTGGTAGATTTTAAGCTCACTATCCAAAGAACAATCTCACTAAATATGAAGGAGCTCCTAAGTTGGCTCTAAAGTACTAAATTTGGGCACTATGTAAATTTTCAAAAATCAGTTAGTCAACTTACATTTATTTAGTGCTTAGTATATATTTACTATAGTGCCAATAACCATGCTAAGTGCTGGGAATACAAGTACAAGTAGAAAGAAAGACAACACTGGCCTCTGGGAACTTACATTCTAATGGGGAAGATAATATATAAAAGGAAGCTGAAAAAGGTGGGGAGAGCTAAAGGTACTTAACCTGGCAGATAGAGAAAGTGCCCATAGTAGGGCCCAGAGAGGAATGAGTCATGACTTGATTTCACACCCTATGGAGATTCTGAGAGAAATAAACAATCTGCTAAAAACAATACATCTATTCAAAATCCATCTACTAAATTATAGTCAGTTTTTGGCCAGAATAGATGCAGAAGATACTTTTCTCTACAAATGTTAGATTTCTGAAGTACTAAAGTTCATTATTTTAGTTCCCTCCCAATGCTTCCTTGAAACTCTTTAAAATCAGCAGTGGGTATTGAGTTGGAGGACCTGAGATTGAGTCTCTGCTCTTCTACTTACTAGCTCTGTGGTAAGCCTTTTTTTCCCTCTGGTCTTTCCTGTCCTCATATGTAAAGTGAGAGGTTGAACTAAATGGCCTCTAAAACCTCTTCTAGCACTGATGTTTCATCACTTTGTGAAAAACTCTAATGATGGGCTTTGAGCTGCTTTCAAGAATAGAAATTAAAAGAGCAAAGAGTGAAAAGAAAAGGTCATGCATCTCCTCTCACAGGCCAATCAGTCAGATCTTAGAGCTTATTCAAATATTCCAATGACTTGTAAAATACTGATGTGGGTTTTATTTCCAACCATGAAGCCCGTACGTCATTTATGTTTGTTCATCCCATGTGACTCTTGAGTGTGACTTCCCTTTTATTGTCCAAAAAGGATCCACCCAATGTTCTGATGACCATCCTTATTTTCTCTTGATAGGGCAAAAATATTGAAGGACCATACAGTACATAAACTCTTTATCCCTCATTCTTGACTTATTTGAAAGCAAAACCAAAAAATTTTATACATTGCCTTGATGATGTCATTTTTCTTATGTAATGTGTTGTAGTCTGCTTATGCCCACCAAGTACAAAATAGTCCATTGACCTATGAGTGATCTTTAAATTTAATTCTTTTAAAACTTTAATGTTCTATGGCTTATAGTCATATAAGAATACTAGAAAGCAATTCATATGAAAGTTTGTCTTTGATTCTAGGAGAATCTTAGAATGATTAGATTGCTCAAAAAAGGAGGGATTCAATTTCCCACAGGCAAGCGTCTTTATCTCTTTCTCCTCTTCCTAAATCCAACTCATTATTCATTTTCAGAGTCTGTCAAACATGTGTACACACATGTACACACACACAGGCATACACATACTGATGGATGATAGAATAGTTGTCCATTAGAGGCAGCTATGGCACAGTGAAGAGAGTGCTAGATCTGGAATTAGGAAGATGAGCTAAAATTAGACCTTAGATACTTATTAGCTGTGTCATCTTGGGTATGTAATTTAACCTCTACCTGCCTCAGTTTCCTCAACTGTTAATTTTGATAATAGTACCTACTTTGCATAATTTGATTGAGGATCAACTGGGATAATATTTGTAAGGTTCACAGCAGGCACTTCATAAATGCTCATTCCCTCCTCCACATCATAGTCCAGAGAATAAATATTTTATGTCCATTGGGGTTTTCTCATTGGGATAGTTCCACTAAACTCTTTTAAGTGTTTATGGATATCTCTTAGGAGACTCTACAGTATTCTAGGACTTAATTCAATCACCACAATGTTACCTCTGGAAATTTCTGATGGACCTTATCATATAAGGAATTCCTCTTTAATCCAAGTCTACAATGGACTTCCTCCATAATAGCAGCAATCACCTGTGGAGAATACACATGAAGTCCTAGAGCTTTCTGGTAAAAATTGTGGACTTACCTAGGGCTGTGGGCTTCAACTTCCATTCCTTGCAAGAGTGTTTGCTGGTAATAGGAAAAGCCAATCTGTTCTTCTCTCATGGCTAGGACTTTTCTTTACTTTATATTCTGGATTACCAAAGTGAAGCAGAAAGGGTAGTTAGCCCCTACCAGCACTTTGATCACAGAAGCAGCCTAAAGTATTTTTCAGCTTAGCAACAAAGTAGAAATGTTAATTCCTGAGCCCTTACCATGACAATTTATAAATCAAATAACTTAGGTTAAAAAAATTCCCTCGTCCAGAAGTGATTAATTTGTCATTTTGTTCCATCCATAGAATTTGGACTGATATTCCAATGTCAGTCACACAGTAGTGACTACAGTTTCTAAAGCATTTCTTTGTATTGCATCTTGTCTAAGACTGATCACACATGAGCCAATAATAATGCCATTTTTAAGGCCAGACATAAAAAAGGAAAGAGAGAGGCAGAGAAAGCACAGAAGTGTTATGAGAACAAATATTGACATAAGGGCTGAGTTTGTACAATCAGAAAAATCCACCTGGCAAGAAAAATTTTGGTTCGTTCAGCATGTACTCTCTGTAATTGCTCTTGCAGGCATGGACTTCAAGAGCCTGTGAGGGATCCTTATGTGGCCCTATTTCCCCGGACTTATTCTCTGACTTGCTCCATAAATGGAGTTATCTAAGAAACATTGGGAAAAGATATGAGAGAAGAACTCAAGAGGCACATAAAAAAAAAAAAAAAAAAAACAAACACTGTGACGACTTTTTTAGGCATTTGGGTAGGAAGTCTTGCTAGATAGCTGCATAAACCTCTCTAGACCAAGGGATACTTTCCTGGATGCATCAGCAGTGAGAGCTCATCTCAGAGGTACCACAGTATTAAAAAAAAATCTTTATTTTAAAGGAATAGTGATAGGGACTGAATTTCTCATTTAATTGGTCCAGGGAATGCCCAGATCATTCTCACATTTTGATATGTGCTATTTTTGTCTAAATTATGTTTAATATTGGTTTGGGAAGGGAAAAAAAGCCTGTCAAAAATTATTTTGGTCATCAAATTCTCATATGCATATTCATATAAGCATCAAGTGCTATTCATACATGTGTATATGTATATGTATATGCATATGTTTGTGTGGAATGTATAAATATGAGAAATCATATGGTGAAATGGAATAAAGAAAAGAAGATTTAGAGTCAGGAAAACTGGAGTTTTAATCCCAATTTTGACACATAAGGACTGTGTGCCTGGGTAAGTCACTTACCTTCTTACTACCCCACATAAATCTCTAAAGACTATAAATTGCAAAGCAATTTTATTATCATAGATCATATCTATATAATATAAATAAAATAAATCATAAATCATCATAAATCATCATTAGAGTGAGACTAGATAGATGGATGATAGAGATATATCTACAGATATATTTTTCAGAAAGAAATGACACTCTAGTATCTTTGCAAAGGAAACCCGAAAAAGAGACACTAAGAATTAGACCTGACTAAATAACTGAACAACAACAAAATAGATATATTTAGATGTATTTTTAAGTTATGCATAAATATTATATATAATGCATGTATATGTAAATATCAGAGGTATCTTGATGTAATGGATAGACTTGGAGTCAGAGAGACTTGGATTCAAGTTCTTCCTCTGAATCTGCATATTCTGTGTATATATTGATTGCATGACCCTGGGTAAGTCATTTAATCTCCCAATATTTTGGACAAATCTCAAAGACTATATGTCCTAGTAAAACTCTTTATTTATTCTTTTGTCTTGTGAATGTTTTTGGCTGATTGAGAAGTCTTTGGATTCCTCAGAATAATGTTTTTAATTGCTTTAAAAATTTTTAATGCATAAAATAAAATTAATAGTATTTTAAAGGAAACTATACTGAAGTCCTATATCTATATCTATGTCTATGTAGGCAGACGTCAAATAGAGAACCACTGAGTCATAGGCAAATTTTTTTTTGGGGGGGGAAGATACATATTAGGAGTTCTACAGAGTGATGAAACCAAATGTCTAAGCACTAATTAATTAAGTATATAATTCTTCCTTTTCATGATTCTTTGATGATATTTACTCCTACCCTGAACTCCATAATATCTCAATAAATGTTTACTAACAGAATGGGAAAAAATGATGTTATGCCTGTCTCTATAGTTTATTGAAACAACAAAAAAATATTATTAATAACCTAATTTGTACAAGGCATTAAGTTAGCTACTATAGGGGGATATAAAGAAAAAGAGTCCTGGTTCTCAAGGACCATGTCATCTACAACAGCTCAAAGACAAGACCAAGAAGCAGAAAACTAGAATACATTTTTATCTGCCCACTAGGCCAAATGATTACTTTGGTTCTAATATAAAAGATTCAGACACACATGAGCATGATATTTTTATATGAGCAAAGGACTTCTTGAGGCTTTAGCAGATCTCTGAGATAAATTTACCAACTTCATATACATATACACACTCAACAGAGTTATACACATTCTCCTCTATGTAAGACTGATTCAATGCATATGGCCTTGCCATCTGTTTACTGTCAAGTCTCTAAGTGCATAAAAGAAAAGGGTGTTTTATGCATTGATTTATTTTCCTTTCACCAAATGTGCTCCAAATAGTGGATTTATCCCCTGTTCAGGTGTATTATGTTATCGTGGGGATATATTTTTCCCTTGTTCATTTATTCGTATAGGGTCTTAACATAAGGTTTTATAATCAAGTTTTCTTTTTATTCTTTACTGAAATACGGTGTTTTATTTAACTAGACGACCTTTTTAAGTAATCTAAATGGCAATGCTTCAAATGCTGTGCATATTCTTATTTCCCTATTTACAAGGTTTCACTTCTTTGGATAGAATATTAGACTTCTACTAAGGAAGACAAATTCAAATCTGACCTCAGGTACTAACTGTATAATCTTAGGCATGTCAATTAACCTCTATGGGCCTCAGTTTATTCCTCTATAAAATGAGAATTGGACACAGTGGCCTCTAAGTTTCAATATAGCTCTAAATCTACTATCATATGATATTTACCTATATATTTACCTATATATGTTAATTTTCTCCAGGTTCCTTTATGATTCATACCATAGAATTTATGCAATGATATTGTCTAACAACTATTACTCCTTGGCAAATAGAGTAGGATACCCAAGAAGATGAGGGAGAGGAGGAAGAGAGGGAACGAGTATAATTTTTTTATATTTCTCCTAGTGCTTCACAAATATTTTCTTATTTGATCTGCACAACATTCTTGTGAGGCTTTTTGTTCATTACTTTCCATCATGTCTAATTCTTTAAGAACCTACTTGGGATTTTTTTTTGACAGTTACTGCAATGGTTTGCCATTTCCTTTTCCAGCTCATCTAATAGATAAGGAAACTGAGGCAAATAGGATTAAGTGGTTTGCCTAGGTTCACACAGCTAGTTAGTATTTGTAATCAGATTTGAACTCAAGTCTTCCTCCCTTAAGATCTGGTACCCTATTTACTATGCCACTTAGTTGAAAGGAGACTGAGGCAGCATAATAGAATGGGAAGTATATTGGATTTTTTTAATTTTAATTTTTAATATTTCCCATAGTTACATATGGGAAATATGAAACTATGGTTTCATGTTCTTTCCCTCTCCATCAACCTCCCCATCCCCCCATAACCAATGCACAATTCCACTGGGTTTTACATGTATCATTGATTATGACCTAATTCCTTATTATTTATAGTTGGACTAGAGTTATCATTTAGTGTCTATATCCCCAATAATATCCCCATCAGCCCATGTGTTCAAGCAGTTGTTTTTCTTCTGTGTTTCTCCTCCCACAGTTCTTCCTCTGAATGTGGCTAATTTTCTTTCTCATAAGTCCCTCAGCCTTGTTCTGGATTCTTGCATTGCTGCTAATAGAGAAGTCCATTATGTTCGGTTGTACCACAGTGTATCAGTCTCTGTGTACAACATTCTTCTGGCTCTGCTCCTTTCGCTCTGCATCAATTCCTGGAGGTCATTCCAGTTCACATGGAATTCCTCCTGTTCATTATTCCTTTGAGCACAATAGTATTCCATCACCAACAGATACCACAATTTGTTCCCCAATTGAAGGAAATTCCCTTATTTTCCAAATTTTTTTGCAGTGGACCTATGTTTGAATTCCAGCTAAAAATCTTAGTAGCTATGTAACTTTTGCCTATCCAACTACTAGCTTTTCTTAGATGCTTATTATGTATGGCAGAGAGGCTGCTAAGTGCTGAAGATATGAAGAAAAAGCAAACAAAACCTCTCCTCAAGGAGCTTACATTCTAATGAGGGATATGACATATATATGTATATATATATGTGCATATATATATATATAGTGATAAATATAAAGGGAAGAAGGCATCAGTGGGGTTGGTGTGGGTGGGCTTTTGTATAAAATATTGTTTGATTTAAGTCTTAAGTCATTTCACTCTAAAGTTCTCTTTAGGCTCTAAATCTATGACAAATGCTACACAAGAAATGGTTGAAGTAAATGGGATTACATACTTTGGAGAATATGGTACTCATGGAGATTGAACATTATTTTCTTTATTTTCTTTAACTATCTGAAAGGTTTTTATGGGTTAGAGGTATGAGTAGTTATACTCGGTGTCAGGACTAAGGAAGAACGAGTAGAATTTACAATGAGGCAAATTTCGAATTAATAGAAGGAAGAACATCCTACATTTAAAAGCAAACCAAACAATGGAAAAGGATACTTCATGAGGTAATGAGTTGCCCATCATTGGAGGTCCATAAGGAAGAAGGAATTTATGAGTCATGCAGGGGTAGAATTAGATGACCTTTGGTTTCTTCCCAACTCTGAATTCTGTGATTCTTCTCCAGGAATCAATGAGGCCCCAAAGAGAGTGCTTAAGAATTGTTCCCAAAGGCCTTGTTTGATGAATTTCAGAATGTGATGGTTCATCCTTATTGCCAGGTTTTCTGACTTCCAGCCTAGCCCTTTATCCAGCCCAGGCATCTTGCTTAGACGATGCCTCTCCCAATAAGCACTGACCAGCTGCTCTCATTTCTCCAACAATGAAACTAGCAGAAGCACATCTGTTTCCATGCTTCCCCGTTGACAGTTCACCAAAAAATGTGCATCAAATAGTCTTTATACAAATAGACAGAGAAAAAATGTTTGATCTGAAAAACAGAGGGAGTTATAACGTGTTTTGGTTTAAAAGTTTGTGCATGAGATCCAATTTTGGCATTTGAATTCATGCCTAACACACACAAAAATAAATCCTAATAACATTCTCAGTAATGTCCCAAAGTGCTTACTTATAAGACTTACTAGAGTGTCACTTTGGTATGTTGAACCTTTTCCCTAGAATGCAGCGACAATTTTGTATCTTAAAAACATGCTTCGAGGTCATTATTTTGCAGAAAGAATTATGTAATACATTTTGGGCCTCAATATAATGGAATGGATGGTGCTTCACAATGTATCTTTGTATAATTCACATATGATGCAATGTAAAAGGCCAAAGAGACAGAAAAGAACTATGTGCTTCATATTTATTATTACTTGGCACATCTGTACTTGGTTTCTCTTTAGATTGTTCCAAAAAGCACAGCTGGAAAAGAAATATGTTAGCATCTGTCTCATGCTCCTCAATAGGGACCTTTTGTCTGAGAACTTTTCTGCTTAATAGATGAATATTTGTATGCTTGGAGATTGTAAAGTGTGTACTGTTATCTTGTTATTCATTGAAGATAAAAAAAAAAAGATAGAGACTGAAAAAGCAAGGCAAAGTGAAAGCCCCAGAGGAAAAGAAAACAAAGGGACCTCCAAAACTGAGAATACAGAACAAATCTGCTACAAATTCAATTTTAAAAATCATTTTATTTTACTTAATTTAATTTTACTTATATTAAAAATAATTTAATTTTTAAAAACTAAATAAGTCATATGAAAGAATATAACCCTCAAAGAAATGAATTTCCCTGACTTTATTTCCTGACTTCCAGAGGGTTTTGTGGATGAGTTTCCAATGAGTAGCCATAATCAGTGAGGGTTTCTTTTAGTAAGAACAAAGAGCTGCAAAAAAACCCCCCAAAAAACTGTGGCTTTCTTCCTTGAGTTGTTTGAACCACATCAAACAAATAGTTTCAAGATAAATGAGCATAGATTATTTAAAAGTAACAATTACACAGAGACTATTATAACATTTTGAACAATTGGTGTCAAAATCTTTACTGAATATTTGTTTAATTTTCATCGTTTATGCCATTGGCACTTGGGCTAGACACCAACTTCATTTATTTTTTTAAGGAGAGGAATGGTATTTCATTGTAACAGCTAATTTGCCAAATAATTCACCAAGGTATAAAAGTGTTACTGTCCATTATTTCAAATGGTAAAATGAACATGAGGAAATCACAAAAAAACTTCCCATGTTTTCCCCACAAGCTCACACTAGAAAAAGAATTTTTAACCTGGATTGAGAGACTCTTAAAAAGAGGCAAAGATATCTCCAGGACTACTTAACTAATTCTCCTAAGAACTTTCCCCCCCCCCCCACTTGTGAATCTTTGTACCATTCCCTTTCCCTCCCACTCTAGCTGCCACCCAAAAAATAGTGAATGACAGTTCAATACTGATAACATTCTGGACACTTTTTTAAATTCATTGTGTCGTTGATCTGAAAGTAAAACATTTTTCACCACTCTTCCAAAAAGAGGAGGTAGAAGCATTTAGAAGCCTTTCTGAGTGTGTGTTAAGGGAGGAGAAGACTGGAAAATAGGAGGAAGGAGAAGATCTGTGGAGCTGCTCCTGTTCTCATTTGCTTTGTCTAGGAGGGTGTGCTGAATGAGTCTTTACTATTTATTTCTGTTATTATCACTTTACCATCACTAAGGAGACCAAAAGCAACTTCTCTTGGCACAGGCAAGAATAAAAAATATTGACTGTAAACAACACTAATGGCACTTTTTGAGCCAATACATTCTAAGTGTATTGAGATTCAAAATATAGTCCAATACTACACAACACTTTCTGTGCATTGAATGACTAGCGGATGCCCAATGTATAGTTTGTTATTGCCCCTACCCTAAAATTCCTTATTAACACCAGAAGATATGATCTTATTGCCAGTGTTAATATCTTTCAAAAGTCTATACCATCTTAAACATTGTTTGAATGTGTACATGATACAACTGTCTTAAGAGACATTAAACACATTTAAACATGATGGATAATATAAAAATAGTTATTGCACAGCATTTTAAGATTTGCAAAGCTCTTTATAAACATCTCATTTTATTCTTACAACAACTGCAATAGGTAGATGCTATTATTATCCAAGTTTTACAGATGAGAAAACTGAGGTAGATAGCCTAAGGGACTTGGTCAGCGTCACACAGCTAGGAAGTATCTGAAGTCTCATTTGGACTTAGGTCATCCTCAATCCAGGTGCAACATTCTATCTATGGCAAGCTTTGCTATTTTTGTTTCAATCTTTCAAAGTAAGCATCTGGTTTTAGAATGATGGGAGATGAATTTCCCTACCTTAGTGTGGAGACAAGAAGAACATTCAAATTCTGCTTGTTTACTCAATACCATCATGCATGGTTTTAAATACAGAATAATTGGTTTCACTGGTTTTCTTGTTCACAATAAAGTTTTGCTTTTCCTGGTAAAGAAAAAACCAATTTGAAGTGATGATCAAAGGCTTCCGTATATGCCCTTTCCCATTTCACTGAATCCTACAGTCTGATTTTGCCTCACTATGTCAGTTTCAAACCTCCTTTGTTTCTCAATGTGCTTTTAATTACAAATTAAGAAGAGTCCAGCTCATAAACCCAAATTCTAGCCTGAGATTGGCCATTAACTAGTTATAGGATATGGAACAAGGAACAAATGTGCCCTGACTTGATTTTCCCATCAGTAAAATGGGGACAATGTTTGTTATTTGATCATAGATTGAATGCTTGAAGGGAACTGAAAAGTCATGTTCAGCAACCTGTTTAGGTATAAGGAAACTCATGCCTGAGAGATCTAATGATTTATCTATAGTTACATATATATAGTGATAAAAGAATGATTTGAACCCAGGTCCTGACTCCAAATCTGCTATTCTTTCCACTATACCAAGTGCCTTTCAATTTGCCTTAAGAATTCAGAAGTAATAAATTAAAAAGTAAGGAAATTTCTTAGAAGACCTTTTTGAATGACATATTTTTCTCTAACTGAATACAGCAAACATTTATGAAATGACAGCTATATGGAATACTGGACTTGATACTAGGGATGTAGATAAAAAAGAAACAGTCCTTGACCACAAGGAGTTTGCATTCTATTAGGAATTACAATTTGAACATAAAACTGAGTGAATACTGGGGAAAGTCGTTTAGGAAAGAAGAGAGTCCTAAAACTAATGGTATCGGGCAAAGTTTCATGGAGAGGATCTTACCTACCTGAACATATCCTTGGAGATGAAAAATTCAAGTAGCTATTAGTAATCCAGCTTAGCTGGAATGTAAAGTGGATGTAAAGGAGAAATGTGAAATAAAGCAGGAAAGGTAGATTGGAGGCAGATTATGAAAGGCATTAAATGCTAGCTTTAGTGGTTCTTATTTTGTATTAGAACCAATAGGGAGACACCATAGATTTTTTTTTTTTTACCAGAAAAGCAGGATGATCAGACTTTGGGAAGATGATTTTAGAATGTGTGGAATATTGACTGAAGAAGAGAAAGTCTGGAAGCAAAGAAACCATAATTGGATGACTTTTACAATAGTGCAAATTAAAGCTGATAAAATATTCATGCCAAAAAAAGATTTATTTTTCTTTAACCTGGTTTTGAAGCAAAATTATGCATCTAATATTGAGGAACTACTAGGAGACCTACTAGAGACAAGATATGGCACTATTCCCTGTTCTGTACCCCAGCAGGTGATTTTGACTAGGTTCAGTCCTGAGGAGCCTGACCTTTATTTTTTATTTTTACTTTTTAAACCCTTAACTTCTTTGTATTGGCTCCTAGGTGGAAGAGTGGTAAGGGTGGGCAATGGGGGTCACACAGCTGGGAAGTATCTGAGGCCAGATTTGAACCTAGGACCTCACATCTCTAAGGAGCCTGACCTTTAGTGAGAAGGGGAACTAAAGTATATTTTTCTCTCCCTCTTTGGCTTATCCAATTCCAAATCTGATGCCCCAAGCCTGATTTTTACTTATAACTTGGATGATGGCTTAGGTCCAATGTTTCCAAAATAGCAGTATAAAAGATGCTATTCAGTATACACTATGAATTAAACTGGTAGCACAGATACTAAAAAACACATATTTGTAAGATCTCATTTCATTAAAAAAAACTAAAATGGGATTAATCATCTTATAAATATTGGCTTATTAAGCACTTATGTACCTATGCTATGCTAGGCATTGGGGACACACACACAAAGAATGAAACAATATCTGTTCTTCAATTACTTCATTTCTAACTAATGCTCTAGTCTACTATAGAATAATTCTGAAACTTGGATGACTATTGTCATGTTCTGTTTACACTGTCCAAACAACTGCTCTTTAAACAGCCAGCCTTGAGCCAATCCTCATGCAAGTGACTGTACTCTTTAAAAAGACCAAAATGAATGCCGAGGATTTATTATCCTAACACCATTCAGTCTTAACCCAATGAGACCTTCAGGCTTCTTTGGGTCACAGAGTTGAATCCAAATCTGAACTTGTCCATTGTGGGGATCTGTATTCACCTAAAACCAGGAAAAAAATGAACAAAGGAGTTGAAGGCAGCCATGGACCCAAACTCAAGCATCCTTAGTATACTCTTCCTCTTCTAGTCGCCATGTGGTAACAGTCACCATGATACTGCAGGAAGGAGTGGGATATCCATGATACCACTTGGAAAATAAAAGGTAACATGGCTCAATTTAGATGATTTATCTTCCTTTAACTGAAACATTACCCCTTTCACATTCCCCAGACCTTGTCCACTATGCTATAGGATGAGAGCAGATTCATGGTTTCTCAAGACACACTTAAACTCCATTTCACATCCTTTCCACCTAGGATCTTCCCAAGGTCTGAAGCAGGTCTTGAGATTCATCTGAACTGGAAATAGAATGGACAACTGTGATTATGCTTCATGGAAAGGCCCTTCTATATTTGATATTAATTTTAATTACATTTTAAATTTTATATTAGTTGGAAGAATAATCTTACAATCCAATAAAATTATTTTTTCCAACTGCTATAACCACTGCAAGAAGTGAGAAAATACTGAACAAGGTAGAGAATATTGGAATACTATAGCCCTGTGTGAATTTGTTGAGAAAACTTTATTTTTTTTTGAAGGTCACTTTGACCAGTCATGTCCCAGTTTTTCTATCCATGGCATGAAGATAACCATGATAATTTCAGCAGCAAGGTTAAAAGTAAGTTAGTGAGTTCCTAGAAGATTTTGTGAAGTTGAAGATATCTAGGTATAAACAAAACGTTCTTGAACAGTTGATAAATTACAAAGAAAATGCTTTTGTTTTCAGTCATTGCTATCTGATTATTTATTTTTATAGTAACATTTGAATGTGATGCTTACTGAGCAAAATCAATTGGTTTTAAATTTCCATCTTAAGGACATGAACTTTTATATTTTATTGTGTATCAGAGAAATAACTACCTTTAACATTTTCGTCATCATTTTAGTCTTTTTTAGTCATGTCTGATTCTTTGTGACTCCATTTGGGATTTTCTTAGGAAAGATACTAGGGAGGTTTGACATTTTCTTCTCCAGCTCATTTTCATATGAGGAAATTAAAGTAAACAGGCTTAAGTGACCTTTTCAGCGTCATGCAGTTAATAAGTCTCTGAAACCAGAATTGAATCCACATTGCCGTCTTCCTAAACCCAGGGCCTGGCCCACTATCCTATGTGCCACTAAGCTGTAAAACTATATATACACACATATGTATGTGTGTTTATATTACATGTACATGTATATACACATACAATATATACACATGTATGTGTATATGTTGTGTGTAAATGTATATACATATATGTCACTTAATAAATTATATATACTATTATGATGCTACATATGATAGCTATAGTGACATTCATTAACAAACAAGTAATTTATCCATAAATATCAAATACATAGAGTAGATCAGAGAATGTGTAATTGAGCAAAAAGAATCCTATGAACAACCAAAACCCTTACATAGCAGCACCCATAAGAGAAACCTCAAACTCCAAATTCTAGATGTCAAATTCTAAATGCTTTACTTATAAGGAAGCCTCTACATTAGCATTCAGCCTATTACTCCTAGTTGAAACCCTTTGGCTATTTATTTATTTTTGTTATCTATAGAATATTAAAAGACAGGTAGGAAATATACTATTGGAGAAAAGCATAGGGAAACATTCTTTGCCATTTACAAATCAATTTACCTCCATACTGACCTTCATATTCAATGTCTTTGTTTTCCTCCTATCAGACATTGAACTCCAATCCTTTGACCATGTTGGGCTTTGAAATGTGGACTTTCACCTCATCTTGAATAGAACTAAACCTCCACATCAGTTCTAAGCTATTTTCAAGCCATACTAACATCTGCAAAGCTTCTCTCACTTTTCTTGTTTTCCATTATCTAGATTCTCTTTATACATATTTTCCCTTGTAAATGTAAAATGTAAACTCCTTGAGGACAAGGACTGTCTTGATCATTTTCTTTTCAATCTCCAGAAATTATCATTGCACTTGGTACAATTAGCTCTTAAAACATGCTTTATCATTCATTAAATAAGTAGTAATTAATAGTCTAAGTAAAATTAAAGAAAGAATTATAGAATGTATGAAAATATTTAAAAATAGCAGTGTGGAATAATTTTGTATAAAAGAAAATGGTTAAAACATTTATTATCCTCACAAGACTATAACAATGCTGCATGAAGGGAACTGGGTTGCACAATGGATAGAGCACAAGGTATGGAGTCAGGAAGCCCTGAATTCAGTTCAGACCCAGATATTTACTATCTGTGTGACCTCAGGGAAATCACAACCTCTGATTGTCTCAGTTTCTTCAACTGTAAGATGAGGATATTATACATAATGACCTACTTCACAGGTTTATTTAATGATCAAATGAAATAATATTTATAAAACACTTAGAACAGCACCTGGCACATATAGGCTCTTAATAAATGCTTTCTTCCTTTTTTTCTTCCTTCTATTGTTATGATGATGAAGTGTATACTTTATATTAATCCTCAATGCAACTTTAAGTCATAATTAAATCAATAGTTTCAGAGCACTTAGAAAAAGAAGTGGTAATCTCTAGAGGGTAGGATGTGTTTACTAAGAATAAATTATGCCAAATTAATTACATTTTATTCATTAAAAGAGTTCCTAAGCTAGTAGATAATATGAATGCTGCAATGATTATTATGTTTTGATTTCAATAATGAATTTGGAAAAATCTCATATATTTGTGGGAATAAAGTAGAAAAATTGCGGGCTATATCATAAATGATGCAATTCTATACATTTATAGCTGGTTGCACAACTTTATTCAAAAAACTAATTGATCCCCTAGGACAGTGATGGGCAAACTTTTGAACTTTGTGAGTCAAAATTCACCAAAAAAATGAACATAACTCGAGTGGTATGTTACTTTGAGATAAAAAAACATAATTTTGCGATATTTATAGTTTAAATAAAAAATGTATAATTATAATATAAAACTGTATTTAATAAACCAAAATAGGTAAATTAATATAGGTAGAATTGTCATCTATAGTGCACAGAGTGTCTACGCTACACTACAGCAAATGTTTCATCCTTGGCATGCAGCCCCATACTTCTCTATATGTGGCTGTATGAGGCCGTGTGTCATTGAAAATGGCTACACATGTCTGTGCTGACACACAAGTCAAAATGTTTGCCATTACTGCCCTAGGAGAAAGTATTTGCACTCTGTCCTGGACTGGGTTTTAGTCAACATTTTTTTGATGATTTAAATGAAGAGCTAGATGAAAAGCTTGTCAATTTTTAAGGTTATCAGGAACCATTAGGCATGGAAAATTGTATTTCTCAGTCTGAGTTAAGTTGTTTAAGAGAGCAATGGAAAGTTAAGTACTAGAGATTTAAGAACTCTGGAAAATAAAGGAGTTTTAACATGATTTCCCAAGATTGTATTATATTTGTATTTCTTCCCCCCCAAAATTCTAAACAGTATTACATACAGGTATCAATTTATCTGATAAAGAAGTAAACAAAAAAAGCAAGAAGTAAGCTAAATTTAGTACTAGAAGACCAGGGTTCAAATCCTAGCTCAGGTTTCAGCACCAATATTACCTTCAACATGTCCTTTATTTTTCTGAGACTATTTCTTCATTTGTGAAAATAAGAGATCATGAAGAGACCTTCAGTAGACTGTAAGTCTATATAGTATGAAGTAAAAAATGAATGAAAAGAAATGTATTAAGCATTTATTTTGTTTGTGGCACTGTGCTTAGTGCTGAAAATACAAATTACCAAAAAAAAATAATATTTTCTTTATCCTCAAAAAAATTACATTGTATAACAGGGGAATACATGTAGGATAGTGATGCCCAAGGAGCATTTTGATATGGGAAATCATAATATAATGAGTGGAGTTATAGGCAATTGATTAATTTATTCTTTCTAGAAGCTTTTAGTGATGATTTGATTATTGACCCCAGATCTAGAGATGTAAAGAAGGGGAGACACTTTCTCAGAGAGATGGGGTAGGCCTGGAGCTGAATCTCTACAGAGAACAGTCAAACTAAAGAAGAGTCAAAGTATCAGGGCAAGGGTTCTAGCAGTCTCCTGGAGGGAAAGATAAGAGTGAGGAGGCATGGTGTGAAGATGGCCAGAAAGTAGTGTGGTAGGTGTGTTAGATGTGGAGAACCCTGAATAATAAAAATTACCTGTACAACTAAGGTTAAGGGGATAGTTCTTAGCCAACCAAAAGGTAGAAGTATAGATTTTAGAAGTGAGTTATATGCAAACATGTTGAAAACCTACTTTTGATTATAACTGAGAATGTTAAGAAATAATATTTCTCTGATCCCCTTCTTTGAAATGTCTGGCACCATAAACCACCTCACAGCAGTGTTTTTTTCTCCAATTATTTTTTTTCTTCTCCAATTATTGATTAAGATATAGTTTGTTCTTTGTTTCAAATAGAACTAGAGGCATCATGGATTGATGTCATGACTTGGGTGGGAATTGGATTTAAGATAGTCATATTTGCATAGTCTTCAGCTTCACTCACTCTTTCAGAGTCATCAAAACCCAGTGGCAAGACAAAAGCCAGGATTGCCTGGGATGCAGTGGATGATCCTACTGTTTTAGATGTCTGATCAAGTTCTAAGCACTCTATAGTTCCTGCTTCAGCTGCCTTCAGGGCCACTGAAATGAGCTGTTTTCATCAGCCCATTCATCTGGAGGAAGTCATCATTTGTTTGAGTAGACATCCCCCTAATTCAGTGAGAGGTTTGAGGTCTATCAGTTACCCTCAGTCAAATATAGCCCATTGGTTTTATGGTTTTATTGGAGTGTAGCCTCCATGCATGCTATAGCTTCTTGGAGCCACAGAAGAGGGTTGGGTGGAAGGTTGATAGCAAAAGTGAATGACGAGAGGGCAGCTGGGTAGCTCAGTGGAGTGAGAGTCAGGCCTAGAGACAGGAGGTCCTAGGTTCAAACCCGGCCTCAGCCACTTCCCAGCTGTGTGACCCTGGGCAAGTCACTTGACCCCCATTGCCCACCCTTACCAATCTTCCACCTATGAGACAATACACCGAAGTACAAGGGTTTAAAAAAAAAAACTTTATAAAAAAAAAAAAAAAGTGAATGACGAGACCTGAAAAAGACTTGGCAAGTCCTCATTCCACAGGTGCTAATCTTCCTTGAATGCTCCATGAATCAAGGATTAAGAATCAATCTTTGAGGGAAGTACTTAAAGTATGAATCCAATAGTCTTAGTAATTAAGTAGTAACTTTTTCTGTGAAGGTAGCCACATATTGTATTTGACATGGTATAACCTTTTCCTTATTTGATATTCCAATAAGTATTATTCAAGGGTTTTAATGGCCAACTTGTACATTTTTCTAAGCTAAAACATAGTAGGATATAGAATAATATTCAATAAAAATAGTTTCTGGCAGACATTTCTAAAGCAGTGGATGGTGTTAATATTTTTTTTCTTTTATAGTAAGGTTGAAAGTATAATAGAAAAAAATGAGTCACTCTGATGTAGGGAGCATTTCCATTACATTGGCACCTTGCCAAGCATGAAACAGATCTCTCTGAGACATTCTTTCAAAGCCTTGGTCAGATATTTTCTCCTGAACCAGGCCTATCTTGATTTTATCTAGTTGCTAATACCCTTCCAACTTAAAGTACTTTATTTTTACTTTTCATTTATATTTTGCTTTGGCTTACCTGTGTTCATTTCTCCACTGTCCCCACCACCTTCACACTATAGAAGTTGAGCTTCTTGTTTTACTTGCCTGGCACATAGTAGGTATTTTTGAATGAAGGAATGGATATGACAAGCATCAAACAGATACAAATATGTATATTGTCTAGAATTTTATCTTCAGTAAATTGGACAAAAGAAAAGCTTGTCCATTGGTATATGTCTCGGAAAGACAGTGCAAATGGAAGATGAGCTGAATGTAGAATTGAATAAGAGGTGAGTGGACTAACTTTCTTTTGGGAACCCATACATTGGAAGCTTCTCTTTTAAACAACACCTTTTTTTTTAATTTGAGTATTATTCTGGTAATGTCCTATGACTGCAGGTCATAGACCATTACATTTTCAAAGAAATGAAATTGAGGATCAATGAAAGTTAATGAAGTTTATAGTGGATATAGAGCAGGCAGCAACATATAACAAATGAGGAATTGTACAGAAGTGACATAAGGAATGCCATTAGCTAAAAGTATGGTTAGATCACAAAACAAAAGAAAAATTAAGCCATATATAGCGGGAGTGATGGAAAACTATTTTGCAGCATGAATATTCCTGGATTTTCTCTTAGTGTCCAAATATCTAGAGCACAATTTCCAAAGTCCATGCATATATTTTGGGGTGGAAAGCTTTCTATGAACTTGGGAAAGATTTATATTTTTATTTTCTTTAACCTCTACATAAAATTTATCATTTGCTTCAATTATTTAAAAAAATCATTCTGGAAAGGGTTTATAGGCTTTACCCAATTATCAAAGGGATACATTACATAAAAAATGGCTTAGAACCCCCTAGTAAATGTCTTTAATGCTCAATATGAGAGTTTATAAATTAATTATAATCCTGTGTATCTTATTTGATAAATCTAAAAACATTAAACTAATAAAGGGTATATTGATTCACCCAAACAGATTGAAAAAGGGAGCAGTGGCACAAAAAATAACATAAAAATTCCTAATGAGGAGGGACAAGTGATATGCCTAGTTTATCTGACATCTGGAGCAAGTAACTTTTCAATTCTCTTCTATACTACAAATTATTTTCAATAATAATCTTGAACTGAAAAAAATTAATTATGGCCAGAAAAGAAATTCAGAAAATTAAAATATTTTATTTAAATTTACATATGACATATGTATATGTATAATATTTAAGTAAAATAACAAAATGAAATGAATAGAAAAAAGAAAAAATAGATCAATTCTCTCAACTACATTGATTCATTTTTTAATAAAGAGGAAAAATTTATACCTACATACTGATCTGCCATAATTAATAATTATATTACAGTTTGTTTTCTAGTTCCAATTTCTGCAAATTTGACAATGACAGTCAAAATCAATTTTTAAATATTATATTCATGATCAATAGACAGGATAGGCAGATTTGTCAAAATATTTTTCTTCATAGCTTATCAAAGAAGATTTTTATTTTGAAAAGTTTCTTTTACAAGTAACAATGAATGGAGAAATAGAGAAAGAATTAAACATAAAGATAAGTTTGACAGAGAATTTTAAAAATTCTATTTCATAAGAGAAACAAAACATCTCCAAAACGTATATTTGAACAGCTACTATATTGTATCACTAATGTAAAGTTTTTATTTTATTAATTTATTCTTTAGTTTAAAAGAATGAATAATTTAAAGGTAATACATTTCTCTTTTGTGCATTTACTAGATAATAATATACCTATTTGCTTGCATTCTTTCATTATTTTAATTTTAAATGCAAATAAAAACTTTAAGTGGTCACATAGAATGACAGAATTAAAGTAATTCAAGTTCAGTTTCATCATCTTTATAATCACTTCAATTCAAGTTTATTGTCTTTACAATGATATTTTTATTTCAAATCTAAGGTTTAATAGCAGGAATAAATAACACCATAGGCAATGAAAATAGGAACTGAGACCTAAGCCAAATTGATGAATATGAAGTTACTCATAGTGAATACATGTAGCTGAGTCCTGCATGCTAGAGTAATTATTAGTAGTAGTTCTCTCAATTAATTTAAATGTAGTGTATATACATGTTTTTAAATTCTCAATAAAAAATCAACCCCTTGTATTTTGATTCCCTTAGTGCCTGCATGTGGAATAGACAACTCAACCTTCCTACTTCTCCAGCCCAAGGAAGGCCCCATGTTACTGAGCTGACTCCCCAGGGAAGATTTTTAGGACAGAAATAAGAAAAACATAAGCTAGCTACTAGCTAGCTTAGTAAGGAGTGGGTTACTTTATGCATCACTGGAAATAGTAGCCACACTAAAGAGATCATATATGGTTTGTTGATTGGTTATGGTTTTTTGTACTTAAAAGACGATCAAAAATGACATCATTTGTGATGTTTTTTGATTCATTTGAAATCCAATAGATTCTGCTCCAGCCCCTTACCTTTACTCTGTGTGTATCACCCTGCCTTAAATGTGTTTCTTATAAGCAACATATCATAGAATTCTGTATTTTAATCCACTCTGCTATCTGCTTCTGTTATATGGATTTCATCCCATTTATATTCACAGTTATGATTACCTTCAGTAATCTTGTTTTTCTCTTTTAACCCTTCTTTCTCCTTTAATCCCTTTCTCCTTTCACGCTGTCCTTGCACACCAATGTTTTGCTTTTAATCACTTCCCCCCATTCTCCCTCCCTTATATTACTCTCCTTGAAGCTACCACCCTTCTTATTCCTCTCCTATTTCTCTAGAGCAGTGGTTACCAAACTTTTTTGGCCTGCTGCCCCCTTTCCAGAAAAAAAAATATTACTTAGCCCCCTAGAAATTAATTTTTTAAAATTTTAATAGCAATTAATAGGAAAGATAAATGCACCTGTGGCCATCACTGTCTCTTCCCCCCCCCCGAAATTGCTGCAGCACCCATTGGGAGGGTAGTGCCCACTTTGGGAATCACTGCTCTAGAGGGTCTTTTAATCACCCTGCAACTTCCCCTTCCCTTATATTATTCCCTTCCCCACCAACCCTTTTCTTCTTTCTTTCTTCCTTTTCTACTTCTCTAAGACAGGTAAGACAGAATTCTGTACCCCATTGAATCTGGCTGTTATACCCAATTCCAATGAGAGTAAGATTTAAGTATTGCCTGTCACCTCCCTCATCTTTCCCTCCATCATAATAGTTCCCTTCCTCATCACTTTATATTTTACACCATTTTGTTTCTCTCTTCCAGTTTTTCTTAGTGCAATCCTTATTTTTCACCCCTTGATTTTTAAAATATAATCCTAAACAGCTTACTACCATACCATCTGTCTATGTAAACTTCTTCTAACTATTATGATAATGATAAAAAATTATAAATATCATCTTTTTCATATAGGAATAAAATAACTTGACCTTATTGAGATGCTTAATTTTTTTCTCTTTCTTAATTACTTTTTTATGATTCTCTTGAATTTTGTATTTTTTCATCAAATCTTCTCTTTGTCTGGTCTTTCCTTCAAGAATTCTTAGAAATCTAATTTATTAAATGATCATATTTTCCCCTGAAAGAATATAGTCATTTTTGATAAGTAGGTGATTCTTGGTTTTAAAATAATTTCCCTTGACTTCTGGAATATCATATTCTAAATCTTTTAATCCTTTAATGTGGATGTTGCCAAATTCTGTTTAATCCTGACCAGGGCTCCATGATATTTGGATTATTTCTTTCTAGCTGATTGAAGTATTTTCTCTTTGACCTGGGAGCTCTTGAACTTACCTATTCTTGAAAGTTGTCATTTGGAGATTTATTGTAGGTCATGATAAGATAATTCTAGATCTCAAAGGTAAAGACAACAGAGTAGTAACCCTACCAAGTTCTACATTTCTGGATAGGCTTCCAAGACACTTCTAACAATGGCCTAGTTTGTAGGTACTATATAATGAATTCATTGATCATAGAAACTCATGAATTTAATAAGAATATAAATGGTGATTAGTCCTTTGTAGACCCTTTTGTTTCTACAGTAGCAATAATAGGGAAGAGGTGGGGATTGAGAAAGGGAAATGAGTATTAAGAATCACACAATTTGAGTATTAAGAATCACACAATTTTTAGGCAATTTTGTCATAGAATTAGTGGGATGTACTACTAGAAGAAACTAATAACTATTTTGACATACCTATCATATATGCAAAATGAGAAGATAAGGAAATTGTACTTTGGGCTAAGCAAGGTGCTTCCTTAGTAGGGAAGTAGATAGACATATGGATTGATTTGGTATCAAGAGCTAAAGAATTTTCTAACCTTTAGTGATAGTCATCCATATTGTCTTTATAAAGAAGATTAATGCTTATTATATGTTCATTTACCTTTTTCTCTGAATTCTTAAGCTTCTAAGATAGATGACTTCCTAAGGTCTAATGCTTCTTAGTGTGTCAGTAACAAGACTAATGATCAAATTGGTATTAAGTATGCTAATATGTGTAGAATGAAGTAGCTACTAGAAAGATAATTTTATTTTTATTTAAATTCATATAAGAGATGATTTAGAATTGGAAAAGAACTAACAAGTAATCTGGTCCAATGTCATCACACTGTTGATTGGTTGCTCTGCCACAATCTCCACCCCATTCCATCCTATACTTAGTTGCCAGTATTTTCCTGCAGTACATTTCTGATCCTTTTATTCTCCTTTTTGATCAGTTCTATTATCTCTCTATCATCTGCAGGGCTAAAAAGAAAATACTTTGATATTCAAAGCCTTTAATAAGCTTCCCCCAATATTTCCAGTTTTCTTACACCTTACACAGCTCTAACTCCACTCCTAGGTCCTTAATGATCCAGTGACACTGGCCTTCTTGCTGTTCCTTGCACAAGAGAGTCCATTTCCCAACTCTGGACATTTTCACTGGCTATCCTCAATACCTGGAATGTTCTCCCTCTTCATTTCCTCCTCTTGCCTCTGCTGGTTTCCTCCAAGTCCCAAATAAAACTACACATTCTTCATTAGACCTTTTCTGATCTTCATCAATTCCAGTGCCTTCCCTCTGTTACTATTACTAATTTATCTTGTATAAAATGTGTTTGTTTTTATTTGTCTGCATGTTGTCTTCACCCTTAGATTACAAGCTCTTTGAGAGTAATAGACACGTTTTGCCTTTCTTTGTTTCTCAAGGGCTTAGGAGAGTATATGGGAACTAATAAATAAATATTTATTGACAGATGTGACTCCCTCATTTTAGAGACCCAGAAGAGGGAAGTATTTTGCTCACAGTCAAACAGGCAAGAGCTAGGTGGAGATTCAATGTAGGTCCTCTACTTCCAAATCCAGCCTCTTTTCCAATGCCTCATGCCTTTCAGAGGAATTTGGACAGACAAGTAACTCTGTCCAGATTAAATTAAAGAGGGTGAGGGATAACATATTAAACTACAATGTTATAGCAAGTGAACAGAGCTGTCCTAAACATGCCCATTCCATGCAGAAAAAGGCCTGATATTCTTAGAGGTTAGAAAATACTATCAATAGTTAGGAGCTTTTCCTAATATCTCTTGTCACACAATTTAAAGGGGGACAGACAGTGAAATATCTGATTTGAATTTATATTTAAGTATTGGTCAACTAGGCAATGTAAGGAAATAGAGAATAGGAACTGGAATCAGGAAGGCACGAGTTCAAATCTCACTCCAGATACTTAATTAATGTGAATTTGGGCAAGTCATTTAAATTCCATCTGTTTCTGTTTCATCATACGTAAAATGGGGAAAATATCAGCTATATCTTAGGATTGTTGGGAGAGTCAAATAATATAAATATATAACACTTAATACAGTGCCTGATATAGCTGAGCTTTCTATAAATGTTAACTATAGTTATTTTCCTTGTTAGTGAAACTCAGGGTAAAGATAAGCAAAACTTGCTTGAGATAGTGGAAAAATCTCTGGAATGTGATCACTAATTTGTATATCTGGAAAGAAACAACAGCAACATCTTTCTCTGTTTACTTGATACCCCAAGTTTGTCAAGACATTGAGGAAAGTAAAGTGTATTTTCCTGGCTAAAGGGGAAGCATTAGAGTAGATGGGTCTATCTATCTATCTATCTATCTATCTATCTATCTATCTATCTATCTATCTATCTATCTATCTATCTATCTATCTATCTATCTATCTATCTATCTATCTTTCTGTCTGTCTTGAACCTTAAATCTCCAGGCCTGCTGTACCTCTGTTTTCCACTCTGGTTGTCTGAAAGGGAAGCTTTTCATAACTATGTACACAGTTCCTTTGAACTCCACGGATCTGCCTGGAGCAGCTGCTTCTGATCAAAATGAAAGCAAAGCTTCCCACCAGTGGCCAATCTGCAAAAGATAAAAACAAGGCACAAGCTGTGGGTACTATATGGACTGCAAAAAGTCTTGGCTTTCTTTTTCCCACTCAGATCCCTTGCCAGAAACCTGTGTCAACCATTTCTTTCCCAGAGCTAGATAGAATTTGATAGAAGTGTCCAGGTTTCTTAGCAAATATGTACTGACTACTCCTTTCTCTCTATTCCCCATCCTACCCTAGCCATGTCCTCAATAATGAACTTTAATGCTACAATAAAAATAGTTCCTTCTCATGTGTCATATTGGATTAAACCCTATCTGAATGGTCTTAGAAGTGATTGTAGAAAAGTATAAACTAGGAGTTTGGGTATCTAATCCCCTCTAATTATAATGAAAATGAAATAGTCAATTCTAAATTCAAATGTTATATCTACCCCTCTTTCTTGAGAATGAAAGAATTAAAAATTACAATATCTGTTCCACAATAGCATCCCTTTATTTCTTTTTTTTTAAACTTTACCTTCTGTCTTAGAAGTGCTATAAAATATGAGTTCCAAGAGAGAAGAGTGGTAAGATCTAGGCAATTAAGGCAAAGTGACTTATTCAGGATCACACAGCTAGGAAGTATCTCAGGACTTCCTGTCTCCAGGCCTGACTCTCTATTAATTGAGTCACCTACTGTTTCCATCTCTTTCTTCCTTAACCTTGCTATTAACTTTCATTGTATTATGATAGTTACTGAGATGTTTAATTTGTCAGTTATATCCTTAGAGTGAAGTATATAGCCCTAGATATATATCTCTTTACTTCTTTTGTTCCTTAGTCAGCATCGAATTTAAGTTCTTTGAGATCAGTGAGTACTTTGATTTTGTCTTTGTGACTATCACCTTCTACATAGTAAGGCACTTATTAAACGTTTGTTGTCATGTCATAGATGTGCAATAAATTTTTAATGATTGATTGAAAGATTACCCTCCCAAAAATCAGTACAACAATTTTTTTTAAAATAAGAAATTCCCTAGCTAGTGGTCTGCAATAAGAAGAAATAATCTAGTAATAGTATATTTATTCATATATACACACTCTGGATCTTTTACTATATACTTGAAAAATATGAAGACTAAAGTCATAGCAAAACAACTTAGGTTTTTACCACTTTCATTCATATAACTATATATTTGTGATTTTTTCTTACTTTTTACAGTTTTGTAATCAACTTCTGCAACATGGACATGATTATTTTGCTGACTAAAAATAATTTCCCAAACCTTTCATAACCCACTAAGATATTTTACCAATGATAACTTTTTCTCCTTCTTAACTCAATCTCCAAAAACATTTCTTTGAGACAATTACTCCCCATCCTCCCAAAAAAGGAAATGGCATCAAGATTATGGAATCTTGAGATGATAAGAATATTTGGAAACCAGCTCTTCTTTGATTTGCTGATTATTCTACACCTAGACCTGATAGTCAACTCTAAGCTGATCACCAGTATCTCTAGATCTCCTGGCATAAAACACCAATCTTGGTCTGCTTGTTGGCTCACAATGTTATCATATACCTATACCATAGATTGTGAATGCCACCTGAAGCCTTTCAGAATTGAAGCCTGGTCTTAATTATATATTATATATATATATACATATATATATATGTGTGTGTGTGTGTGTGTGTGTGAATATGAGTAAACATATAGTAATGCTTGAAGATCTATATCAGAGCTCTCTCTCTCTCTCTCTATATATATATATATATGTATATATAAATCAGATAAACAGAAGCTTATCATAATAAGCATCAAGATTACACCTCTCTATGATATTACTCCAACCTCACAGGTAGTTATCTAATGAAACATTACAAAAATTCAAATCCACAAGAATTCATCTCCTCCATGTCTACCATAGTTCTTGGCACCTAATAGGCATCTAATATATGTTGTTGATCATGTGTAAAGTACTTTGAAAACCTTAAGCCTGAAGAGAATGGTGACTATTTTAGTCGATGATGAATGACTGATCTACATTAACTTTGAAGTGGCAAACCAAACTATCATGATAGTGTAGAAGAGGTAAGACACTCATTATTGCCTGACATTGCTAATGAATGTGAATGTAATGTGATTTGGAATTTATTCTTCAAATCCCAATGCTTTGGAATTTCAATACATATGTTGGTATGTGTTAGAAATAATTCACATGTTAGTTATACCATATGTTTCTGCTGTTTTGTATCTATTTGCTAATGTGTTAGCATTATGCATGCATTAGTCATATGAATGATGCTGAGCATATGAAGCAGACATGTAGTCATTGAGACAATTTTGTTTATTTCTAAAGGGTAGATGATGAACCAAAGTAATGGTGGGCCTAAGACATTTGTATAGTATAGTCCAGTAAATTTGATGGCATTGCTTTGGAAGGAATATAGGGATAAAGATGCCAGATGTCAGATGCTAGAAAGGATTCCAATGGGGCCTTCAACACTGCATCTCTGGATGTTGTCCAAGCCTGAGAAGCTTTTAGATATAGAAATCATCTCCAAGATGTAGAGGGCCACAGAGGGTTTAACGAATTTATTTTAATTCCATTAAAAGGTAACATATTGCAGTGGAAAGAATCCTGGAGTCTAACAACAACAACTTAAATACAAGTTCTATCACTGATATGATCTTGGATAAGTTATTCCCCTTTCTGGACCTCAGTTTCTGCATCTGTAAAAGGGATGTCATTGAAGGATATGGACTTTAAAGACCCTTCCAGCTCTAATTCCATGGTTCATTGCTTTTCAATTGCCGGAATCTATACCTCAGATCTAACCTGTGTATTTGTCTCATTTCTCTGTCAATCGTCTTCCTTCCTCAATTATCTTCTTTTCTCCTGTGAATAGATCAAACTATGTTCAGTAAGTGTGGTTAGGGAAAAGATGCACCTGGGCTTCAGGTATGGTGATAGGGACTAGGAGCTCTGTAGCCATCTCCTGCTAGTAATGTGATGGGTGAAGGGTGGCATATAAATATGTCATGCCACTGGAAACACATTTTTCACATGCAATTCATTTGGTCACAAAGACACTTGCATATATTTCTTATAAAATGCCACAAAATGTATTGCTCTACACTTCTATGTATAGGTGTTGATGAGTGTCAAGAATTCAAGAAATCAATTTTCTTAGTGTTTTTCCAGCAGTATTGTGAAGAATAAATGGGCAAAATCCCAAAGCCATAAATTTTGTAGCAAAGTTTCTTTTTATGGATCCAGACAGTCCTCAGAATGCTAGAATTCTTTGAGTAATCTGTCAAGGTTAAAGAGTTACAAAAGTGTGATTAGTGAAGAATGAACTGCTTATCTTATCCATTCCTTCTTTGAATTGCACTGTTATGTCAAGGGCACCACAATCTTTCCAGTTATCCAAATTCACAAATTACAAATAATCCTTGACTCTTCATTCTAAGTCATCTACCATACCAAATCAGTTACCAAGTTTTTTTGATTATTCTTCTATAACATTTCTTGCATCAATATCCTCTCTACTCATGCTAAAATTACTCTAGTTCATACCTTCATCATCTCTTACATGTACTATGGTAATAGTTTCCTCATTGATCTCCTTGTCTTAAATGTCTTCCCTTTCAAATTCATTCTCCACACAGCTAATAAAATATGACTACGGCACAGACTTCAAAATATCTATCTCTCACCAAATATACTCCTCATAGCCTTTATAATCAAATACAAGTTCCTGTTTTTGGCATGAAAACCCCTTAACAAACTAACTCTAAATTTCTTTATCACAATATTACTAATGCATTATACAGTGTATTCATATAATCTCTAGTAAAACCAGATAGGCTTTTTTTTATTATGCTTCCCAAACAGCATACTATCTCCAATTGCAATGCTTTTTATTAGACTACTCCAAATGTCTGGAATATATTCTCTCATTTTTTGACTCTCAGAATCCCTAGATTCCTTTAAAATTCATCTTAAAAGCCACCAATTACATGAGACTATGTTGTGCTCCCCTTCCCTAGATGCTTCTACCAGAATGTTAAAAAAATTACTTTGCATTTTCTCTGTATATGGTATATTTTGACTATACTTATTTTATATACATGCATATATTTGCATATGCTATCTCCCCAGATATACCATTATATCCTTGAGAACAAGAACATTGAAGAAAACTGCCTCTCAGTCTCTAGAGATTGCCAAATAGTGATGATAAACATAAGTTCTTGTTTGATTGATTCCCATTATTAGACCATTAAATCCTATTAACTACACCATGACATTGCAGATAGGCATTTCTTGTCCTACAGCAAAGCCATCCTCAATTATTTAAAGATATGCTGATTTTTTTTTATGTACCAGTCTCATTTGAAGAACCTTAGAAATGCCACCAATTTTGAGATCATATAGGCAGTGGTGTGCTGGAGTCAGCACAAACTGACTCAAAGGACCCAATTGTTAAATTTTCATTGTGAGCATTTACCCATTTTAAATTGCCAAATGCTACAAATAAAACTTTACTATTTTGTTGACTGTCTAGACCAGTGATTCCCAAAATGGGCACCACCACACCTGGTGGGTGCTGCAGCGATCCAGGAGGACAGTGATGGCCACAGGTGCATTTGGGGGCAGTGAATAACTATAAGGGGGCAGTGATAGTATGTGACAGGGGGTGCTAAGTAATATTTTTTTTTTCTGGAAAGGGGGCAGTAGGGCAAAAAAGTTTGGGAACCTCTTGTCTAGACATTAGAAAGTGATCAAGATTAATCATGTGAAAAAATGCTCTAAACCACAATTAATTAGAGAAATGCAAATTAATACAATTCTCAGTTACCACCTCACAGCTATCAGACTGGCTAATATATCAAAAAATAAAATGATAAATGTTGGAGAGCATGTTGGAAAACTGAGACACTAGCATTCTGTTGGTGGAGCTTTGAATTCAAGCAACCATTCTGGATAGCAATCTGGAACCATGCTCAAAGGGCCATAAAACTATCCATACCCTTTGACCCATCGATATCTCTACTAGTTATGTACCCCAAAGAGATCAAAGATGGGAAAAAGAATGTATTTGTACAAACATATGTATAGCAGCTCTTTTTGTGATGGCAAAGAACTGAAAACTGAAGGAATGTCCATTTAATGGGGAATGACTGAACAAGTTGTAGCATATGATTATAATGGAGTAGCCTTATGCCATAACAAATGATGAAAACAAAAATGATGACAAGAAGTTTGAAAAAACTTATAAGAAATAATGCAAAATGAAGTGAGTAGAACCAGGAGAACATTGTATTCAGCAACAGCAAAAGCATTGGGGATCAACTGTAAATGACAACTATTTTTTAAAAAAATATTTTGTTTTCCCAATTACATTCAATAACAATTTTCAACATACATTTCCCCAAAATTATAAGATCCATATTGTCTTCCTCCACCTTCCTCCCTCTTTCCTGAAATGGTAAGTAATTTTATCTTGGCTATATATGTATGATAATGGAAAACATATTTCAATATTGGTCATTGTTGTGAGAGAATATTCATATAAAACCAAAGCAGAAAAGTAGAGACACAAATAAAATTAAGTGAAAAATAGTATACTTTGATCTGCATTCAAACTTCAATGGTTCTTTCTTTGTAGGTGGATAATATATATTAATAATATATTAATCTCAAAGGAGTATCATGTGTATTTTTTAGAGTGTGATTTGTTAAATATTTTTGTCATAAGTCCTTCAGAATGTTGCTGGATGATTGTTTTGCTGATAATAGCTTAGTCTTTTGCTGGTGATTGCCCTAAAATCTTGCTGTTTCTGTAAACAATGTTCTCCTTTTTCTGCTTACTTCACTCTGTTCCCAATTCATGTAGGGCTTTCCAGGTTTTTCCTGAAATCATCCTACTCATCATTTCTTATGGCACAATGATGGATATCCTCTCAATTTCTAATTTTTTTGCCACCACAAAAAAAGCTGCTATAAATATTTTTTGTAAAAAAAGACCTTTTCCCTTTTTAAAAAATCTCATTGGGACACAGATCTAGTAGTTGTATTACTAGTGATCAAAGGACACAATACAGTTTTATAATCCTTTGGGCATGGTTCCAAATTGTCTTCCAGAATGGTTAGATCAGTTCACAACTCAACCAACAATGCATTAGTATCCTAATTTTATTACATCCTTTCCAACATTTATCACTTTCCTTTATTTTCATAGTGGCTAGTCTTATGGATATAAGGTGGTACCTCAGAATGGTTTTAATGTGCATTTCTCTAGTTAACAGGGATTTAGAACATATGACTTAACTATTAATAGTGATGTAAGAATCCAGGACAACTCCAAGGGACTTATAATGAAAAAGGCTATCCATCACCATAGCAGGAATTGATGGAGTCAGAATATGGATTGAAGCTTACCATTTTCCACTTTGTTTCCTTCATGATTTTTTCTCTAGTGTAAGTGATATGTGCCTTCTTTTACAACATGATTTCTACAGAAATATGTTTGTATGATAACATGTGTATAACCTATATCATATTACCTTCCATTTGGGGAAAGGGAGGGGAAGGAAAGAACATGGATTGCAAAATGTCAGACAATAGCAATTAAACATTGTTATCAACAACAAAAAACTTTAAATTTTAAAAAAAGAAAGAAATGGAGAAATGTTAATAATATATTTGGAGCAGCTGCGTGGTAGAGTGGACTGAAAGTTAAGCCTAAAGACAGAAAGTCCTAGGTTCAAATTGGGCCTCAGATACTTCCTAGCTGTTTGACCCAGGGCAAATCACTTAACTCCCATTGCCTAGCCTTACTACTCTTTTGCCTTGGAATACACAGTACTGATTGTAAGACAGAAGGTAAGAATATATATATATATATATATATATATATATATATATATATATATATATATAT